>NC_090756.1:12246264-12281264 GCF_036898095.1 Palaemon carinicauda | reverse complement strand
GCTACTTAAAACCTTGGTTACTCCAAACCCAATTCCCTACAAACTCGGTTTCTCAAAACTTGGGGTTTGCAGACCCAGCTGATAACAAGCTATGCAGAATTCAAATACAGTATAGTAAGGTCCTTCAGGTCTCAGGACAGAATCCTTGTGTTTAACTCTCGTAAAAAAAAACACCTAGACAGTTGAACCTCACAGAAATATCACGTCGCATGAAAGCCATCAAGTCTTCGCAAAACGAAACTGCAAATATATCCCCCTCACTTCGAGATACATCAATCTTATCGCCTCTCAGAAATTGTTATTTCCACGACGCAGCAGGTGATGAGAAATGCATTCAGGCGCCAAAATTGCCTCGAGAGAAACGTTTCATGAATTCTATCAAACAGGAGGAGACAGCACTTTAGAGGCCTTTTATATCTCTCGGTTTCTCCAACGCCCGGTGTTTCTGTTTTAGCTGGCCAATCAACGACGGCGTTTCTTATTTGAAATAGCCAATCAACGACGGCGTTCCGGTTTTAGCAGGCCAATCAACGCCGGTGTTTCTTTTATAGATAGCCAATCGACGACGGCGCTTCTATTTTGAGAAGTCATGAAGAACGAATAAGTGGCTCTGACTGACTCTGTACTCTGACACCGTGAATGAGGATGATGTGTAGTTTGAAGATAACGATCTAACTAAACAAAAAAGATGTGGAGGTGTGAAGAATTACTTTACGAAATTACTTTATTGATTTTTAATGCAACACACTTGTTTTAATTGAAGATAAAGTGAGTAATGTGTAATCAGGGGTGTCGTAATCCTGGATTTACTTATCACGAAATATCCCCTTTACAAAACTGATATCCGGGATTATTTGAGTGCCACATATAAATATTATATCCAAACTGAAATTGAGGTAAAATGTTCTGAAACCTTAAGCAAATTATATCTGGGATTGAGTGTCATATTTCATGATATCTATATCCAAATTGAGACAGGTAAGATATTTAGAAATCTTATGCAACTTATACCTGTATGTTTTGTCTAAATGAAGATAATCTTAATTCTAAATAAAACTTAATTTTCATTAAACAGAACTACTGGTTAGTTATTAAACCTAGACCAAGACACACAAAATTGATAATTCACTATCTAACATCAATATTTGAGATGAAACTAGCTTGACCTATTGTAAATTTCACAAAAATCAGTCTTTGGTGTAATATTCGACTTCAGTAAAGACACAGATAAACATAAACATAGAAAACAGAAAACATTTCTTCCTCATTCCTGGATTCTAAATTGTAAAGTGAATCGCACAAGCATGACTATTCCATGTCTCTCGCATGCATGGATTCCCAGACAATGATTCCCGATTCCCGAACATCTGTAAATTGGGAATCAGGCTGAATTCCAATCGAGTGGTGAATTATTCACATTATGCATTACCATAAATACCCATTGAAGGTTTCAAAGCCGCTCATGAATGGCAGAAGTAAGGGATAGTGACAACGCCCTATCAAGCAGGACAATGTCCTAGAAACTGACCATATATCACATGATCAGCGCCCAAGACCACTCTCCACCCAAGCTAGGAGCAAGGAGGGCCAGGCAATTGCTGCTGATGACTCACCAGGTAGACCAATAGGCTTTGTTAAACACCCCATCCTTAGCTCACAAGGATGGTGAAGTTACAGCGACCAAAGGAACTAACGAATTTGATCGGGACTCGAACCCCAGTCAAGCAATTACCAGGTAAGGAAATATTCAAAAGGGAATAGATACAAACAGTTATTATTATTATTATTATCATTATTATTATTATTACAACTACTAGCTAAGCTACAACCTTAATTGGAAAAGCAAGATGCTATAAGCCCAGGGATCCAAGAGGGAAAAAATAGCCCAGTGAGGAGAGGAAATAAGTAAATAAATAAACAATATAAAATGTAATGAACAATTAAAGTAAAATATTTTAAAAACATTAAAACATGAATAGCAACAAACGCCTACGAAAAAAAAAAATAATCCTCTTCCTTGATATATTAAGATCGAAGTTTTATTTCAATACGATATAGAAGATTAATTATCCCTTTATACGATCCACAGTTCGTTCAGTAATTGGCTGTGCATAGTATGTCTCCTGAAAAGGGGTTATCTCTCTCTCTCTCTCTCTCTCTCTCTCTCTCTCTCCTCTCTCTCTCTCTCTCTCTCTCTCTCTCTCTTTCATTAACCTCTGAGAATATGTTGTCAGTTATCCAGTGTTTAGAAACAGAAATTCCTCTATCTCTGTCTGTCCAACTTATAAATGTGGATATTGACATCACAGCCTAATATAAAACAATTAATTGATCATCCTCTCTCTCTCTCTCTCTCTCTCTCTCTCTCTTCTCTCTCTCTCTCTCTCTCTCTCCTCTCTCTCTCTCTCTCTCTCTCTCTCTCTCTCACTTATTGTCCTCTTGGAAGAGAGAGGAAATCCCAGCAGCCATTATCCCGAAATGGGATGAGTGCATCCGTTGGATGGACAATATTTCGAAATTGTCTCCCGTCGTTCCTGCAGGAATTTAGGCTTCTGATTTTGTCATATCTTGAAAAGACAATTTTCCTGATTTTACACAGGACAAAAGAAAGGAGGAGAGGTGATGTGGTCCTTTTTACCTGATTTTACACAGGACAATATAGAGAAATGATATGGTCCTTTTTTCCTGATTTTACACGGGACATAAGGAAGGAGGAGAGGTAATATTGTTTTTTTTTTCTTGATTTTACACAAGACAAAAAAGAAAGCTAATAAGGACCTTTATTCCCCAGGTTTTACACAGGACAAAAAGGACAGGTAGTATGATCCTTTTTTTCTTGATTTTACACAGGAAAAAAAAAGGACAGGTAATACGGTAATTTTTTCCTGATTTTAAACAGGACAAAAGGAAAGAGGACAGATAATACGGGCTTTTTTCCTGATTTTACATAGGACACAACGAAGGGCAGCTAATATGATCCCTTTTTCCTGATTTTACACGGGACAAAAAAAAAAAAAAATAGCCTGTATGGTCGTTTTTTCCTGAGTTTATACAGGACAAAAAGGACAGGTAATACGGTTATTTTTTTTCCTGATCTTACACAGGACAAAAAAAAGACAGGTAATACGGTCATTTTTTTTTACCTGAATTTACACAGGACAAAAAGGATACCTAATATGGTCCCTTTTTCCTGATTTTACACAGGACAAAAAGGACAGGTAATACGGTCCTTTTTCCTGATTTTACACAGGACAAAAAAGAAAGCCAGAATGGTCCTTTATTTTCCTAATTTTACACAGGACAAAAGGAATGGCAGGTAATATAGTCCTTTTTTTCCTGATTTTACACAAGACAAAAAGGACAGCTCATATAGTCCCTTTTTATAGTACTGAACCGAATATGATATAAAGTAAGAAAAATCGGACAAATGAGTGATAAACTAATCTTTAGTAAAAAGAAATATTAACTAAACTAATAATATCCTAGAGATGTTTATGTATCTAAGATAAGAAAGATTTGTTCTAATATTGTTACTGTTCTGAAAATATTTTATTTTAATTGTTTATTATATCTCTTGTCGATTATTTATTTCGTTATTCCATTTCCTCACTCGGCTATTTTTCCTTGTTGGAGCCCTTGGGCTTATAGCATCCTGGGTTTCCAAGTAGGGTTGTAAAGTTGTTGCTTAGCTAATAATGATAATGATAATGATAATGATAGTAATAATAATAATAAAATGATAATGATAACAACAACAACAACAATAATAATAATAATAATGATTATTATTATTATTATTAACACATTAACTTCATTAATTATATGTTGTAAACGGTTATTGAACTTTTTGATATGTCCCTTGGGATGAAGTTGCCAACCTTACACTTTTTCTTGAGTCCTATTAACAGCTGATTCGACTGGTTAGGTAGATCTGGGATTGAACCACAGACCTTTCAAATGTTTTCACAGTGCTTTACCACTGAGATGTGGCACTCACTTTCTGTAACATTATTATTATTATTATTATTATTATTAGTAGTAGTAGTAGTAGTAGTAGTAGTAGTAGTAGTAGTAGTAGGAGTGGTAGTAGTAGTAGCTAAGTTACAACCCTAATTGGAAAAGCAGGATGTCATAAACATCAAGAGCTCCAACAGGAAAAAATAGCCCAGTGAGGAAAGGAAACAAGGAAATATTTAAACTATAAGAGAAGTAATAACAATCAAAATAAAACACTGAGATCATAAAAACAAGAGAAAGAGAAACAAGATAGAAATAGCGTGTCCAAGTGTACCCTCACAAGGTAGCCCAAGATCGAACCACAGACCACACGAACACGAGCCGATTGCTATAACACCAAGCGACATCACCCAATTTATTCATAATTTAATAACATCCTTTGACGAATCCATCAGCTCAGAATCACTCCGCCAATAAATCCGGAAACTGACGAGAGATAGGATTAAGGATTCACAAATGGGACAAACAAATCCACAAGATAAATCCCTTAATCTGTTCTAATGTTCTCAGCATCACACGCTTCGCCAGCTCCAGTCAGCGAGCCTATCATAGTCAAAGCCCCCATTCGGTGGAAACGGGAAATCCGATTAATACGAGTGCGTCCATGTATCAAACTCCTGCTGTAGGCAGACGAAGGACTTTTCAAATCAGCTTCGTAATATTGAGTTTCTCTTAACTGTTTTCACTGAGAATAAGTGACTTTGGATTGGCTGATTAAACCTAACCCAAAGACTTAAAGGTTTAAAGGCCACTCATGAATGGCAAAGGTAAGGGACAGTGACATTGTCCTATCAAACAGGACAATGCCCTGAAGACTGAACACTATGATCAGCGACTAAACCCCTCTCCACCTAAGCTAGGACCAAGGAAAGCCAGGCAATTTCTTCTGATGACACAGGACAATGCCCTAGAGACTGACCCTATTACATATGATTAGCGCCTAAACCTCTCTCCATCCAAGCTAGGACCAAGGAGAGCCAGGCAATGGCTGCTGATGATTCAGGACAATGCCCTAGAAACTGACCATATTACATATGATCAGCGCCTAAGCCCCCTCTCTATCCAAGCTAGGACCAAGGAGAGCCAGGCAATTTCTTCTGATGACTCAGGACAATGCCCTAGAGACTGGCCATAATACACATGATCAGCGACTAAGCCCCCCTCTATCCAAGCTAGGATCAAGGGGAGCCAGGCAATGGCTGGTGATGACTCAGCAGATAGATCTATAGGCTCCCCCAAAATCCCCATTCTTAGCTCACAAGGAGGGTGAGGTTGCAGCAACCAAAGGAACTAACGAGTTTGAGCAGGACTCTAACCCCAGTCCGGCAATCACCAGGGAAGGACATTACCACATCCTAACCTAACCTAAAGAGACTTTGATAAGTAAGTAAGTGGACCTTAATGATTAACCGAGATTATTTTAATGTGATAAAAATAGTTTTAATGATTAATCAAGAGGTTTTTAATATCTAATAAAGAAGCTGCAATAGCTAATTTAACTAGAAAAGCACTCTAAGAGTGCACACCTCCTCCGCGGCAGCTTATATCTCGACCTTTTACTCGACCTTGACCTTGACCTTTGACCTAGGACTTTGAAAATTGTATCACTTCCACGTCTTAATATAATAATCAATTCCTGAAAGTTTCACTACTCTATGAGTAGAATTGTAGCCCGGAATTTGTTCATAAAGAAACAAACAGACAAACGGAGAACCAAGGGTGAAAACATAACCTCCTCCCTACTTCGTTGGTGGAGGTAATTAATAGGATTTTAATAATTAATGGAGATTCTCATAATGGTTTAATCAGAAGATATTAATGGCTTCTTTAGAGTCTTTTAACGGTTATTCAAGAGATTTCTAATGAATTATTAACAGATTTTAAATGGCTAATTGATATGGTTATAATGGCTAACTATAGGGGCACTAAGTAGAGCGCAGACCTCCGCCAGGGCAGTTTATTTCTCAACCTTTTGCTCGCCTTGACCTTGACCTATGACCTTACCATGTACCAATTGACGTGGATTTTCATACACTCAAATATGAACCCAGTTTGAAGTCTCTGTGATAACGATGTTCAAACTTATGGCATTTTGCTTGACCGTGACCTTTGACCTTGACCTCCCAAAATTTCATTATTTCCAGCTTTTTACATACCAGATAATCCCTGAATGTTTCATTACTCTACGATTAATATTGTGCCAAGGAAGCTGTTCACAAACAAACACATGCACAAACAAACACACACACACAAACAGGGGCGAAAACATACCCTCCTTCCAACTTCATTGGCGGAGGTAATAAAGAGGCTTCAGATGGCTTACTTAGACTTATAATGAGTAATGAGGAGTCTTATAATAGTTAATTATGATGTTTCTAAAGGCTAATTCAGATTTTTGGCAAGAGTCACTCGTATCCAGTAATTAAGTGGTTGGGTACTTTCTATATTCTATAGAAATTTATCTATCTTTTTATTATGAATTAATAATCTAGAAAATCTATCTGACACAGATAATTTTTATTATGGGAAATCTTATTTTCATCGAATTTTCATCGACATATTTCAAATTGATAATTTACATACACATAAAAAATGGAAAATCCTTATGTATTTTTTTTCTATATTAGCGCAAAGTTGATAAAATACTGTCAGTCGACTGTCGTGGTAGCTGTGTGTGTGTGTGTGTGAGAGAGAGAGAGAGAGAGAGAGAGAGAGAGAGAGAGAGAGATTTAAAACCAGAATTAGCTTTGTTTCTTTAATTCATAATGTAAATCTATATAAAATGTAATACATAGATTATGATTTATACAAAGAGAGAGAGAGAGAGAGAGAGAGAGAGAGAGAGAGAGAGAGAGAGAGAGAGAGAGAGAGAGAGAGAGAGAGATTTAAAACCAGTAGCCTTGTTTCTTAAATTCATAATGTAAACCTACATAAAAATGTAATACATAGATTACGATTTATACAGAGAGAGAGAGAGAGAGAGAGAGAGAGAGAGAGAGAGAGAGAGAGAGAGAGAGAGAGAGAGAGAGAGCTGGAATATGAAGAACCTCTTTTAAATATGTTAAACTCGAAACAAAACAAAGCCATCGGAGAGGCAATCCTGACCATACCATGCTGGAAGTATCTATAACTCATAAGATGCAAGTTATGTCATTCACCCAAATTCGATCTCAGCCCAGAGCCCCTGTTGGGTGAGTGGGGGGGGGGGGGGGGGGGGGGGCTGCGGATGGAGGAGAGTCTTGGCTCCTAGAGGAGAGTACGTCCCAGGTTTCTGGGGGCTACGGCAGTTGTCCAAGAGCAAGAACTCCGGAGAATCTTGAACAAACGAAGGAACGTCCCAGGAAAGCCTGGCCAATGTTTGCAGTCTCGGAGGCTCTTCAGAATTTACGATATTCTAACCTCCTTTGCTTATAAAGTCTGGTTGAAAATGGGGAAACTTTTTAGTTAAGAATCAGTACAAATTAAGAATTCCTGGAAGAGTCTCTCTGGAATGGGTGTTGGCTTAGAGGAGATATAGTCATAAAGGAAGTCTTGGGCCATAGGAGGATAATCTTGAGGGGTTAAAAGTGTCAGAAGTTGTTTAAGTTTATTGTTCTCTAGGGAAATTCTTCAGGGATTAAAAGTGTTAGTTTTTTTGTGTTCGGTTTAGGACAGAGAAGTGTCTATTTTTTAGGAGGGTTGTTCTAAATTAGGGGACCTTTTAATGTGCTCATTTTAACCCGGTAGAAGTTTGAAGGTCATCAAGAATATGGTTTTATTTAGGGTATGAATATCAAGAACATTTGTTCGACAAAAGGTTTTTAGAATTCCTCTTTATGAACATTATTTAGACGTAATATATAAACCTAGAGATCTTAGTTTATATTTTTGAATAATCTTTTTGGCCTTAGCAAAAGCCTTAGAAATACATTATAAGATGTATTTTGGGATTTGTTAAAAGCATAATTATTTTGACTTGAAGATTTCGAGAAACTTAGTTTTAAACTTAATCTAGTTTCGTTCTTTCAAAATCTTTACTATTAGAATTTTTACCATTCCATGTAAATAAAATCCTAAAGGAAAACTTTAAAAGAAATATATGTATATATATATATGTGTATATATATATATATATATATATTTATATAATATATATATATATATATACACACACATATATATATACAGGTATATATATATATATATATATATATATATATATATATATATATATATATATATATATATGTAAAGCTATCGCGTATCTATATATACATACATTCATATCTCATACATACACACACATATATATATATATATATATATATATATATATATATATATATATATATAACAATACATACATACATCTTTAAATGAGAATATACACGTAATTTATGAGTAGTAATAACAACAACAACAACAACAACAATAATAATAATAATAATAATAATAATAATAATAATAGTCCCCCACCAAATTGCCAAAAAACAGCAAAACCACCGCAAACAATATTAGCCGCAATCATTTGACAATGCTTTCGCAAATTGCACTGTGCAAAAAATGAGCAATATTGGATTTCAGGGCAAAAGTTCCAAACTTCAATTGCCTCAATTTAATGAGAAAATTTTCCAAAAAAGAAAAAAAAAGAAAAAAAGAGGAAATAAAAGAATCTTGGTGGTGCTCATGGTTATAATAAAAGACGGTTTAGTTGTTCAAAGCTTTTTCTCTTTTTTTTTTTTGCGAAGCTTGGAGACAGTGGGCTACTTATTGCAAATATATTAAAAGCTTATTTTTTTGCAAGGGGAGTTTGGCATGTTATGCTGTTTAAAAGCTTAAAGGCCGCTCATGAATGGCAGAGGCAAAGGTCAGTGACATTGCTCTATCAAGCAGGACAATGTCCTAGTGATTGATCATATTACATATGATCAGCCCCCAAGCCCCCTCTGCACTCAAGCTAGGACCAAGGAGAGCCAGGTAATGACTACTGATGACTCAGCAGATAGACCTATAGGCTTCCCCAAACACGCCCATCCTTAGCTCACAAGGATGGTGAGATTGCAGAGACCAAAGCAACTAGTGTGACGTGGTGACCACGTCACATTGGTGACCCCGGAGTAACCTCTTTTGAGGAAGAGAACACAAGTATGTCGTCCACGTAGCATACACAGAAGGGGAGGTCCCATAAGATGCGAGGGTGGTGTTGGAGTCTTCGAGGGGGACGTCTTCCCAACGGAGGGATGTGCAGGATGTCCTACATGTCTGATACTCTGGATCCTGTCGTAGGGATTCAGCCAAGGCATTGTAATCCAGCCCAGTTGAACGGCGGCCAACGTGTTTCTTGACAGAACATCGGCAACGGGATTCATTTTCCGCGGGGACGTGTTGAAGGGTGCAATTGTATTCAGCCACGGAGGAGAGATGTCGGGGTTGACGGGCGGACCAGGCGTCAGACTGTCGAGTGAAGACGTGCACCAGAGGCATGTGGTCTGTGCGAATGACGAAGGGCGTACCTTCTAAAAAATGGCGAAAGTGACGGATAGCCAAGTGCAGCGCCAGGAATTCCGATCGAAGGTAGAATAACCCGATTCTGCCTTGGACAGTTTTCTGCTGAAGAAGGCCAATGGACGGGACGAGTAGTTGACCACCTGTTCGAGTACTGCGCCTATCACTCCGTCACCTGCGCATCGTGCTCGACCGCCTGCAACAAAACGGCCATGTAGTTCGGTACGAAAAGTGTACCTTTTGCGCCAACGAAGTGTCGTTCTTAGGGCACCGCATCACTCCTGAAGGAGTCCATCCCCTCCCTGAGAAGGTAGCAGCCGTTCAGAACTTCCCCACGCCCGTTTGAGCGGGACTGGCACCCCAGTCTGGCGTTCACCAGTCAGGGACGTTACTATTACGCATGCGTATAAGGCGCCAACTTGGTAGTCTATGTTTTGAAAGACAAAGATGGGACTGGAATAACAAATATACTAAGAATTTGTATATACTGTGTAGAATACCTCAAACCATTGTTCTCTAGTCTAGGGTAGTGCCATAGCCTCTGTACCATGGTCTTCCACTGTCTTGAGTAGAGTTCTCTTGCTTGAGGGTACACTCGGCCACAGTGTTCTATATTTACTTTCCCTCACTGGGCTATTTTCCTTGTTGGAGCCCTTGGGCTTATAGCATCCTGATTTTCCGACTAGGATTGTAGCTTAGCTAATAATAATAATAATAATGATAATAATAATAATAATAACAGCTTCTATATTTAATGTTACAAACAAAATATATAACAACAACAACAACAACAACAACAATAACAACAACAACAACAACATACCAATTTAACGTTACAAACAAACACAATGATATATTTGGTAAAACAAGAGCAAGATTTCCCAAATATAGAAAATAAAATATAAAAATGAAAAATTAAAATGAAAAATTCCAACTGAGATAATTCGTCAACATTGCTGAAGCTATGAAATAAAAAAGAACTTTTCCAAATAAAAAGGCTTAAAAAAGAACTTAGGTCCTACTGCTCCCTTTTTAAGGAGTACTGTGTAATTGGTAGTAAAGGAGTTTTATTATAGTTGCTGCAGCGTTATCGACTATTCGAATTTTATGACTTCTAAAAAACGGGGGTCGGATGGAGTAGGGGGGCGAGTGGGGCGCCTGGGTTGGGGGGCGATATCCCCCAATGTTCGTAGCTGGCAGACTACTAAGCGTGAAGGTGTTTTTGATATTTTTCAAAATGAGTTGAAATTTATTTTTATATATATGTATAGAAGGTCTTATGTTATTATTATTATTATTATTATTATTATTATTATTATTATTACCTCCGCCAACGAAGTTGGAAGGAGGTTATGTTTTAACCCCATTTTGTATATGTTTTTGCGTGTGTATGTTTGTTTGTGAACAGCTTGCTGACCACAATTTTAATCGTGGAGTAATGAAACTCGCAGGGATTAACTTTTATGTAAAAAGCTGGAAATGACTAAATTTGGAAGGTCAAGGTCAAAGGTTAAGGTCACGATCAAGCAAAATGTCCAATCCACGTAATCAGTCATAAGTTTGGACATCGTTGTCACACAGACTTCAAACTTGGTTCATATTTGAGTATATGAAAATCAACACCAATTAATACATGTTAAGGTCAAAGGTCAAGGTCAAGGTCGAGCGAAAGGTCGAGAAATAAGCTGCCACATCGGAGGTCTGCGCTCTACTGAGGGCCCCTCTAGTTATTACTATTATACCTCCACCAACGAAATTGGGAGGTTATGTTTTTGGCCCTGTTAGTCTGTGTGTTAACAACTTCCTGGCCACAATTTTACTCACAGAGTAATAAAACTTTCAAGGATTAGCTCTTATGCTAAGACGTGAAATTGGTTCATTTTTAAATGTCCTAGGTCAAAGGTTAAGGTCATAGTCGAGCAAAAGGTTGACGGAATTAACCCTAAAGCAAGCTGGTTTCGAGAAATAAGCTGCCGTAGCGGAGGTGTGCACTCTCAGACTTCTTTTCTAGTTGTTGTTATTATTATTATTATTATTATTATTATTATTATTATTATTATTTGTTAAACTAAAGCCCTAGTTAGAAAAGCAGGATACTATAAGCCCACGGGTTCCAACAGGGAAAAATAGCCTAGTGGGCAAAGGAAATAAGGAACTCAATAAGCTACATGAGAAGCAACGAATAACGAATAACGAATATAATGCTGGACAACAACGTTAAAATACATCTGTCATATATAAACGATGAATAGAGACTTATGTCATCCAGTTCAACATAAAAGCACAAGCTACCAGTTTGAATTTCATAATTTCTTCACAACTGCATCGCCAAGTAGGAAATGAATCTATCCCATTTTTTAATTGTATATTTAGATAAAATCTCATATCAGCATAATAGCGTCGTTGATTATAATTAGTTTCATAAATAGTATTATTATTATTATTATTATTATTATTATCAATATTATTATTATTATTATTTCTATTTTTATTTTCATATTTATCATCATCATTATTATTATTATTATTATTATGGAGATCAGACTTCAAAGTGTGACATTATTTTTTTCTATACCAATGGATATTCCGTGATTTAACTTCACTAGGATTTGGGACTTTTACTTATGGAATTAATAAAGAATTAACGATTGTGGTAAGCCTATTGGAAACATCCCTGCCTGGCGATCTCTTGGACTGGGGTTCGAGACAGGCTTAAACTCCATAGTTTATTGTAGTGTCTGTAACCTCATCATTAATTGTGAGCTAAGGATGGGGTTTTCGGGGGAACCTATAGGTCTACCTGCTGAGTCATCAGTAGTCATTGCCTGGCCCTCCCTGGTCCTAACTTGGGTGTAGAGGTGGGGGATTGGCAGGCTGATCATATATATATATATATATATATATATATATATATATATATATATATATATATATATATATATATATATATATATATGTACAGTATATATACAGTATATACATATATATATATATATATATGTACAGTATATATATATATATATATATATATATACTGTACATATATATATATATATATATATATATATATACTGTACATATATATATATATATATTATATATTATATATATATATATATATATATATATATATATATATATATATATATATATATGCTCAGTCTCTAGGGCATTGTCACTGTGCCTTGCCTCTGCCAGTCATGAGTGACATTTAAACCTCCAGAAGGATACTGAAAATGTTGAAATATACAAAATCATTGCAAAATGTATAAAATGTATAAAATTTAAGTAATAGCAATAATTGCTAATTGTAATGTATCGTAATAATTTTCCACTTAGAAGTTCTACAACTTAATAGTTTCTTTATTTATTTTTGTTCATAATTGTAGATACTTTTAAATATAAATTAGTTAAGATTTTCCCTTATTTTAAACTTTATTGTCCTTCTCTAGCCAATTAGTTATAGTGAATAGATATTGTTAAATTGATGGTATTTAATATATATACTGTTTATATATATATATATATATATATATATATATATATATATATATATACACTGTTTATATATATATATATATATATATATATATATATATATATATATATATATATACACATACATATATATATATATATATATATATATATATATATATATATGTATATCATAACTTGCATTTAAAAGATATTATCTTTCGTTATTCTGTCCATTCCATGATCATTATCTTCTGCTTTCCTTCACTGTTTTGTTATTTTATAATTTTTAGTCGATTCTGAAATAGGTTTCTGTTATTTCAACAATTCTATGATTATTCTAAAATGCTCAAAATATTTTAGAACAATATTTGTCGTTTCTACTTATTCTTTGACAGTCCGGATTTACTAAAGATTTAAAACCCTATTTTGATGAAAATCATTCTATCGTTCCAAAGTTTTCAAATTCATTATCTAATGCTTAAATAATTACTCTGTCTTCTATCAATGAGACGATTTTAATATCACATTCTGTTGCTTCAATTATTCATAGATGACAAAATCATTTTTGAGAACAGAATCTGTTGAACCATCACATTCTTTAGAAATACAGCAAAGGGAAGACCGGAAATTAGCTTCAATTTCCGTGAGACTTTTACCTTGTTAGTAAGGTGCATTGGCAACAGATGGCGCTAATCAGGTCGGTCTTTTTGTTTACATCTGGACTTGATAAAAAAAGCGCTTAGGATGTATTACGTTTGTCACTACTGCTGAATAATGAATGATAAATGCATTATACTGTCTGATTGGAAATGTATATTTTATGGAAAAGCAATACCTCAGTAGTGTACTTCTGCCAAAGGATTAAATTGTATAAATAGTTGTGATACATCCGTGGAGGCTTTCAGTGAATTTTAGTTAGGTACGTTGTCAATAGATGGCGCTGATCAGAGAGTTACTCTGCACGGAGTTTTTATGTAGAACTTCCCTTTGCTGTCTCTGTTCACTCCGGTGCTCGACTGCAAAATTCATGCTTGCATATTGATGCTTCCGAATCCTGTGGGAGGAAGGGGGGGGGGGACTTCATCCTCAGACAATACACTGGAAATTAATCCGTGAATTTGTCGCCTATTTGGACACAACAACAACTGTTTGTAACAGTTGATTTATGTTTTGACTTAATGGAACAGTTTCGCCATTTTGATTATCGTTGGAGGCGTCAGAAACAGATGGTTTTGCTCTTCAATCATTTCGGTTTGATTTATTGAAATTAGGCCATAGGGCCCTGCATCAGGCCCTGGGAGACCATTCGGTATGAGGAAATTTAAGGATTAATTTCTGTGAAATCTCGATTTTTTTAGAAAAATTAGTAATACTTATAAGAAAATTAACTTTAGAGATTGCTTAGTTAAGTCAAGAGTTACTTATAGATTTGAAAGTAATTATTCAATCTACTGTATCCAAATGCATTATATACAATTGAGTCAATGCATTGATCTGCATATAAATTTCCGTATGCAGTGATTATTTATATCGAACAGGTATGATCATATTAAGTGTCTTTGTTACCTTTAATAGAGATTGGATGGGTATATACTTGAATATTCTAAATGTAAGTCAGTAGTAATACAGTATATAAATGATAAAAAATTTAATAAATGTTAGCTATATGTGGAGGGAATATAAAGCACTTATTATTATTATTATTATTATTATTATTATTATTATTATTATGAATTAGCTAAGCTACAACCTTAGTTGGATAAGCAGGATGATGTAACCAGAAGGGCTCCAACAGGGAAAATAGCCCAGTGAGGAAATGAATAAGGAAACAGAATTGTATGCCTGAGTGTACCCTCAAGAAAGCGAGCTCTAACCCAAGATAGTGGAAGACCATGGTACAGAGGCTATGACACTACCTTAGACTAGAGAACAATGGTTTGATTTTGGAGTATCCTCCTAGAAGAGCTGTTTAGCATAGCTAAAGAGTCTCTTCTACCCTTACCAATAGCACACTTAAAGAGTCTCTTCTAGCCTTACTGATACCACAGCTAAAGAGTCTCTATATTATAGCTTATAAATGAGAGCAAGTTACGAAGGTGAGCGAAAGTGGGTCGGATATTCACTTATTCAAAATATCAACTTAATTTTCCCATCGTAACTTCAGAAGACATAGGCCTAACAAGTCCCAGTATTAATCTCCCTCAACTGTTTACACGCTGCAGAAAAACCTCACCATTTCAAAAGAAGTAGAATCCTTGTGGATTCTCAGAATGGTAATCTAGAAACGGTAAACAAAATGAGAATCTCACCATCAAATATTCACAAGTTACTGAGAAAAACGTGCAATGTCTCAGGGAACTTCGGAACCCCACTTTTCAGAGGGCGAGTGGAAAGAAACAATTTCTACCTTATTTTCCAGGTGAAAACAAACATATTCTTTATTTATCAAAGCGAACCACTTGTTTCCAGTGACTCTCAAATGTACTGGATAGGGATATTAGAATTCCTGGAGTAATGAGGGCGGAGGGGAGTACTCAAATGTCACAATTCTTAACAGTAATCTGGATACTTGTGATACGGATATTGACTCTCCTAAGAGAGGGATAACTGATGGAAATATTCTATGAATATTTCTATAATAAGTTACAAGGATGAAGGTACCTTAAGCCCGGGTTATACGGTCGAACGGTTCGTCGAACGCGGTGCGACAAAGTGTTTGAAGTGATGTTCGAATGTGTGAACGGCGTATTTGGTTGTCGAACTCGTTCGTTGAACGGTTCGAAGAAAGTCTGTTCTTGCCTGACTTTGGTGGGCGGGGCTTCATTGTCCACAAACCTTATGCATTTGTGGCTGACTCCACCTCCTCGAACCGTTTGATAAGCAGGTTCGACAATCGGGCTCGACAGCGGGTTCGACAACTGGGTTCGACAACCAGGTATGCATTTGTGGCTGACTCTATCTCTACGTCAACCAGGTTCGACAACCAGGTTCGGCATCCAGGTTCGACAACCGGGTTCGACCCTGTAAACCTTGCCTTAGTATTACATGGACAAGATCCCTCCATGGAAACGGCTCAATTGAAGTTATTATCCTTAAATGATAAGATATTCTTTTCAAAGTTATTCCATGTGAATTATGGAAAAAATCGTTTATAAAATGTCTAGAAAACATCCAATTGCTATAATGATATGTTGAGAATATCAAATCATATTATAATTGATTCAATTATTAAGTAGATAACATATACTTTGCATTTAAAACTTACAGCTGTGGATAAGTAATTTAAAATTTCCATTTTGAAGTTTCTATAGTTTATATATGAAAGATCTATTTCAATATAGTTATTCTTCTTGAAATATTTTATTTTAATTTTCTTTACTTCGCTTATAGTTTATTTATTTCCTTGTTTCCTCTTCTAATGGACTATTTTTCCCTGTTGCAGTCCTTGGACTTATAACATCCTGCATTTCTAACTAGGGTTATAGTTTAGCTAATAATAATAATAATAATAATACTAATAATATTAATAATAATAATTTAGTTAACATAATGAAAACCTAAATAATAATAACAATAACAATAATAATTATAATAATTATAATAATAATAATAATAATAATAATAATAATAATAATAATAATAATTTTATTAACAGAATGAAAACATTGATAATAATAATAATAATAATAATAATAATAATAATAATAATAATAATAATAATGGCAAATTAATTCCATTAACAATTATGAAATATACCATCTCATTTAAATTATACATCAAAGACCTTTTATCCAAATAGATAAATCCTGATAGACATTTGTCATTATATAATATGATTAATATAAAAAAAGGCTCCGTGATTATAATATGATTATAATGAAGTCTGATGAGGCTGATATTTGTGTGTTTACTCATATAAAGGTCATTAGCTTTTTTTTTTAGCTTTTTTTTTTATAATTAAACCATTCGACGAATAAATGAGTTCATTGAAATTGATAATGGATCTGTCCGGAATCATTACGTTTAGAAGGATTTGATTAAATGAGGTATTTGATTGAAAACCAACTCATGGTGTGAAGAGGAAATATAATTAATCCACAGGATAAGAGATTACTCAAGCATTACGTGGATGAGATCATGGCGAGGGGTAGATGGAGATGGTTGGGGCGTGCTCTTCGCACTCCCCAAGAGAGACTAGCTCACCGAACTTTCAACTGGTGTCCGCAAGCTACTAGACGAGTTGGAAGACCTAGGCCTACATGAGGACTATGAAGCGTGAAGTAGGAGATGATGAATGGAGAAGTATTGATTTAAAAGCTCAAAGATAGAGACCTTATGCATCTCGAGGGTTCCAGAGGAATATGTATAGTATAAATACTGTCAAGAAGCTTACGTGTAACCAAGTGATTTCTCGATCTGTGTAACTCTTTAGTGCCATAGCCTCTGTACCATGGTCTTCCACTGTCTTGGGTTAGAGTTCTCTTGCTTGAGGGTACACTCGGGAACACTATTCTATCTTGTTTCTCTTCCTATTGTTTTGTTAAAGTTTTTATAGTTTATATAGGAGATATTTATTTTGATGTTGTTAATGTTCTTAAAATATTTCTTTTCTTGTTTCCTTTCCTCGTTGGGCTATTTTTTCCTGTTGGAGCCCATGGGCTTAAAGCATCCTGATTTTCTAATCAGGGTTGTAGCTTAGCAAGTAATAATAATAATAATAATAATGCCTTCGACGTCAACCCGACGAAGTTGAACGGCAATTTGAATCCAGCCAGGCTATTTTCCTTTGAGAAAGCGTAAGTTTACTTCACCCAAACTACGAGTTAAGTGACAATCGCTGCCTATGCATGGCATCGGGAAGCCTTTCACTTGATTCTCAACTAGGATAGTTACTCCTTATCATTGGTCTCCGGTACCTGCCAGGTTTGGAGTGGGGTTCTGACCCTAAAGGTTGGTTAAAAGGTCACACAGGAATGGCAGAGGCAAGGGACATTGACTATGCCCTAGAAAATGACTATCTATACATATGATTAGCGCCCAAGCATATTCTCCATTCAGGCTAGGACAAGGGCGGACCAGATAATGGCTGCTGATGACTCAGTAGGTAGATCTATAGGCTTCCCCAAACCCCACATGCTTAGCTCACAAGGATGGTGAAGTTGCAAGCACTACTAGGAAGTATCGAACTTGAACAGGACTCGATCCCCAGTCCAGTAAATTGCCAGGCAATGATGATTCCAAAAGGCTACAACAGCAATTACTTTTACTAATCAAAATTAGCTTCAATACCCCAATGTAGTAACGTCCCTGACTGGTGAACGCCAGACTGGGGTTCGAGTCTCGCTCAAACTCGGTAGTTTTTTTGGTCGTGGCAACCTCATTAATCTTGTGAGCTAAGTATGCGGGGTTTGGGTGAGCCTATAGGTCTATCTGCTGAATCATCAGCAGCCATTGCCTGGCCGTCCCTCATCCTAGCTTGGGTGGAGAGGGGACTTGGGCGCTGATCATATGTAAATATGGTCAGTCTCTAGGAGATTATCCTGATTGATAGAGCAATCTCATTGTCCCTTGCCACTGCCATTCATGAGCGGCCTTTAAACCTTTCAATCTTCACGCATCTTAAAGATGAATAGGGAATAGAAACTTAAAGTCAATTAATCTTCCCGATTCCCACAATTCCAACCATCCACATGATTCCAGCGTCCATTCCAGTCATGATATTCTCTTCTCATTAAGTATTAGGTATCTTAAAACTGTAATGGCGTCTTTTATTAGACATTTAAGAAGGAATTACCTTCGGGATTGTCTCATCCATTAGAGGAAGAAGGGGCCATTTCTGCTGGTGTGAAGATGTGTTCAATTATTCAGTCATTCTGATGTTAAATGATCTTGGGATGAATTCAAAGAACCCTTTGCTCTACTGCGGGTTTCATATTTACATTCATATTCTGTGCATGTATATATATATATATATATATATATATATATATATATGTATATATATATATATATATATATATATGTATATATATATTTATATATATATATATATATATGTATATATATATTTATATATATATATATATGTATATATATGTATATATATATTTATATATATATATATATGTATATATATATTTATATATATATATATATATATATATATATATATATGTGTGTGTGTGTGTGTGTGTGTGTGTGTTTGTCTGTGTTTGTTTGTGTGTGCGTGTGTAAGTTATATACACACACACACACACATATATATATATATATATATATGTGTGTGTGTGTGTAAATCTATAATTAACATGATTTTCTATCAGTTCAAATGAATATCCACGTAACATATCAAGACCAACAGAACTACAAATAAAATACAAACTACCCCCACACCATTTAAAAAACCACACAAGATTAACTCTCATAAAAGAAAAGACAAAAATAGCCTAATTCATCAGACGCGAAAATATCGCTCCTTTAAAATCTTCAGTTCCAAGCGGCTGCTTGTTTACAAAAGAACGATAATCTTGTCGGTATTGGCACGAAGTCTGTTTGCTCTATTAAAAGAGATACGTCACTCGTGTTTACCTGCAGTTCCAGAGGAGAGGAGGTGAAGGTGCTTTCTCTCTTCTTTACTGAAGGCAAAACGTTTAAACGTTTTCTTTCTTGTGATGTTTGTCTTGAGTGATATTTAGATGCATTTGTTGGTCTCTTTATTATTATTATTATTATTATTATTATTATTATTATTATTATTATTATTATAGAGATGTTTAAAAAAAATAATTTGGTTTTAAGATTAAGTTACAGAAGTTGGCCAGCCAAGTATCATAGATTGGATTATTATTATTATTATTATTATTATTATTATTATTATTATTATTAGCCAAGCTACAACCCTAGTTGGAAAAGCATGGTGCTGTAAGCCCAAGGGCTCCAACAGGGAAAAATAGGCCAGCGGGGAGAGGAAACAAGGAAATAAATAAACAATAAGAGAAAGGATAACAATCAAAATAAAATATTTTAAAATCATTAACATTAAATTAGATCTATCATAAATAAACAATGAAAACTTCATGAAAACAAAAGGAAGAGAAACAAGATAGAACAGTGTGCACGAGTGTACCCTCAAGCAAGAGAGCTCTAACCCATGGCAATGGAAGACCATGGTACAGAGGCTATAAAACTACCCAAGGCTAGAGAACAATGGTTTGATTTTGGAGTGTCCTTCTAGAAGAGCTGCTTACCATAGCTAAAGAGTCTCTTCTACCCTTGCCAAGAGGAAAGTAGCCACTGAACAATTACTGTGCAGTAGGTAACCCCTTGAACATATAAGAACTGTTTGGTAATCTTAGTGTTATCAGGTGTATGAAGACAGGAGAATATGTAAAGAATAGGCCAGACTATTCGGTGTTTGTGGAGGCAAAGAAATAATGAGCAGTAACCAGAGAGAGGGATCCAATGTATTACTGTCTAACAAGTTAAAGGATCCAATAACTCTAGCGGTAGCATATCAACGGGTGGCTGCTGCCCTGATCAACCTAAAATAGGCAGAAATCAAAGCAGCCACAGAGTACTACACACAGTTCGCTACTCAAGGCGAACGGTAGGTGGTTGAACTCTCTTTTTATCGGAATATTCTAGTCTTTAATAGATGTATTAGAAACTTTCTATTTAAAGGAAGATCTTTTTTGGTTTTCAAAGAAATGACATTTAATAAATTAAATCATAAGTTTGTAGAAAAATGAAAATTGATAATAATAATAATAATAAAAATAATAATAATAATAATAATAATAATAATATTAGAAGTAATAATAATAATAATAACAATAATAATAATAATAATAATAATAATAATAATTTTGATTAGTATTGCTCTCTCTCTCTCTCTCTCTCTCTCTCTCTCTCTCTCTCTCTCTCAACAGTTATTACCAGGATTATGATTACTATTTTTACACGACGAAAAGACGTTATTTGAGAGCACGAATAAAAACGTTATTGAATGGAGGGAATAAAAGAGTTTGCAAACATATGACGTTGTTTGCTCCAAGACGTTCTCATTAAAGGACAGGAACGTAATTAATGGCAACGTTTTTCCTTAACTTCTCTTATATATGACAAGACTTGCGCTGCAGAGAGAGAGAGAGAGAGAGAGAGAGAGAGAGAGAGAGAGAGAGAGCTCTGAAAAAAAATTGACTTCCATAGACATCATCACAAGAAGATAGATCGTCCATCACCGGATGGTCTTCAGGGTCACTGATACTGTCGGCCATCTTTCCACTCCAACTTGTCCCTACAACTCTCCGATTCATTTATTTATTTGCTTCTCAGGCCTTCTACCTCCTCCTCCCCCCCCCCCCCACCAGCTCCTATTTAAGACGAATGGTCACCCTGTTGATCCACCAGGGGGGAAAACAGGATCGTAAACTTGCTTCGAAACGTTTATGGCGGGTGTAAAATAAATGAAGCTGTTTGAAAGTAAAATACGAGGAACGTTTTGGAAAAGTTAGTCAGAGAAGACCAAGACGTTTTCAGTCTGATGTGATTGGGATATTAGTGTTATCGAAGATGAATGGATGAAGGAAAATATGCAAATTAGATGATGAATGATGGTGAATATTCTCATAAAGAGAAGGGGAAAGGTGAATTATATAGAGAATATAGAGCAATGAAGCACTCATTATTATTATTATTATTATTATTATGAATATTATTATTATTATTATTATGAGCTGAGCTACAACCGTAATTGGAAGAAGAGGATGCTGTAATCGCAAGGGCTCCAACAGGAAGTAATGAATAATTAAAATAAACTATTTCAAGAACAGTAACAATAATGAAATCGATCTTTCACATATAATCTATAAAAAGAGACTTATGTCAGTCTGTTCA
This sequence comes from Palaemon carinicauda, assembly GCF_036898095.1. Classification (NCBI taxonomy): domain Eukaryota; kingdom Metazoa; phylum Arthropoda; class Malacostraca; order Decapoda; family Palaemonidae; genus Palaemon; species Palaemon carinicauda. Next base: position 12,259,388 of record NC_090756.1, on the reverse strand, counting down.
ACATAAAAACATTTGCTGCAAGTTTGAACCTTCAAAGTTCTATCATATGTCAATGTTGAACGATATGTCATAAATTTTTTTAATATTTTTTCTCCTTTTTTTGTAAATAACAGTTTACATGAAATCTGAAATTAATAAAGAGGATGTACATGAATGCATGTGATAAATATATTGAATGAATGAATGAATGAACAAATCATTCATATTATAGGGAGATATCCAAAAGTAGCACTGTCTATGATTGGCTAATTGATAAAATTAAAGTCGCTTATTTACAGTAAATTCAATATCACTCAGCTGTCCATCTGGTGAGAGTTCTTGGAAGTAATTACCACTTCTGTTAAAAAGGAAAAATATCTCTCTAAGTTTACTTGTAGGGAACACAATTTCACAGTATCAGAGCAGTCAGTTTCACAGCACAGAGCAAGGTATTACCGTATCTTATCTGAGAACACGGTTTCACAGCACCAGAGAGCAAGGTATCACTGTATGAGAGCACACAGTTTCACAGCAACAGAGAGCAAAGAACGCCGCTTCACAGCACCAGAGGGAAAGGTATCAGCACCAGAGGGCAAGGTATCATAGAATCAGAACACACAGTTTCACATCACCAGAGAGAAAGGTATCACAGTATAAGAAAACAGCTTCAAAGCTTAAGAGAGCAAGGTATCACAGTATCAGGGCACACAGTTTCACAGCACAAGAGAGCAAGGCATTACAATAGCACTCAGTATCACAGAACCAGAGAGCAAGGTATATCAGTAAGAGCACAGTTTCACAACACCAGAGAGCAAGGTATCACAGTATCAGAGCACACATTATCACTGCACTAGAGAGCAAAGTATCACAGTATCTGAGAACAGGGTTTTACAGCACTTGGGAGCAAGGTAATACAGTATCAGTAAATATAATTTCTCAGCACAAGAGAACAATATATCAAATTAGCACTCAGGATCACAGAACCAGAGAACAAGGTATCACAATATCAGAGCACATAGTTTCACAGCACCGGAGAGCAAGGTATCACAGGATCAGACCACACAGTTTCACATCACCAGTGAACAAGGTATCACATTATCAGAGAACACGGTTTCTCACCACCAGAGAGCAAGGTATCTCAGTATTAGGGATCATGGTTCCACAGGGCCTAGTAACACGATTTGAGAAAAACAGGGAGCATTGTTTCACAGGACCATTGACCAATGCTCCAGAGAACCAGGGAACACGATTTCTCAGTACCACAGGACAGGATTTCACCGGAGCAGCAGGCACCACAATTTCACAAAACATGGGAACACGATTTCACAGTTTTAGAGATTAAATCTTTAGATATAAAACTGCCATTATGTCTGTCTCAGGCAACAGCCTGCAGAATTGCAAGAGCCCGTCCTTGGCCAGAAGGGCTAGGCAATCTATAACAACAACAACAACAACTCAAAAACTGAATAACTTGAGGTCGTTTCTCTAATCAGTTGTAGATGTCCAAAATTGGAAATGTACTTACTGAGGCGTAATCAGAGAGAGAGAGAGAGAGAGAGAGAGAGAGAGAGAGAGAGAGAGAGAGAGAGAGAGAGAGAAAGGGTTATCTTAAGACTTTTGTTTGGTAAAGATATGAATATATGTCACTGGAATGATTTTGATAAAAGACAGAGAGAGAGAGAGAGAGAGAGAGAGAGAGAGAGAGAGAGAGAGTTATTTTAAGACTTGTTTGGTAAAGATATGAATATATGTCACTGGAATGATTTTGATAGAGAGAGAGAGAGAGAGAGAGAGAGAGAGAGAGAGAGACTCGGATATCCTCGTCAAAGTAATCCTTACCTAACCGGCACTTGAGACATGAATAATAAGACACTTTTGTCATTACCATAAAAAGTCAAAATAATTAAAGGAAAGATAAAAATGTTGAAAAATGGATAAATAAAAGTTTTAAAGATAAAATTACGGAGTAATTTCATTTTCAACTTCTGAATATAACCATCATCTGATGAATTTAAAAATTATTTATCGAAATATGTAAGGTTATCATCATTCAATTTCCCATCAAATGAAAAAGAAAAATATATGGACGTGAAATATTCAAATGAAAGGACTTTTTGTATATTAAAAAAATATATCCCAATTAAGCAAGATTTCAGTCTCCCCATTTTCAACTGAGGAGTCAACAAAATCTTTTTTATTCAGCGGAAAATAAATAATAAAAAAAAATAAACAATAAAAAGCAAATTGGTCTCTGTTGCCAAGTCAGTTTATCAAGTTATGAACGTTTAATTTTCATTTTGCCAATTCCCAAAAGATTTTTTATTTTACATAAGAACTGATATTAATGTTTGTATGTTTATTAATATACCAAGCATTTCTGAGAAATATTCTGAACTCTATCTCTTTCTCTTTCTCTTTCTCTCTCTCTCTCTCTCTCTCTCTCTCTCTCTCTCTCTCTCTCTCTCTGATCCTCTTGGTTCAATTATGAGTATTTCCGGTTCACTACGAAGGCTAACCTGGTTCGATCCCCTGGTGGGAAAATTATATTAACTGCATAGGTGTCTTTGTTTGAAAATAAAATATGTGTGTATGTATGTGCCTTCTACTACTACTACTACTACTACTACTACTACTACTACTACTACTACTACTATATATTGTCATATAATTATGACCATGAAACAATATCCAATAGATTTTTTAGATTTGAGAACAAAGCCACCTGAAGAATATTGGTAGTTAAATTGTTACTACTACTACTACTACTACTACTACTACAATGAGAGAGAGAGAGAGAGAGAGAGACGAGAGAGAGAGAGAGAGAGAGAGAGGTGCCAAATCCCCCTAAAATCATTATGACTTCAACCTGCATAAACCAATGGAAAAAATCCAGATACCTGTTAGCTTTGAAATAGCAAGTTAATCCCCAGGATTTCTTCACCTATTGCAGCCAAAAAATCCCCCTGCCAAGCTTTGCTATGCCGGGGATAAATCCCAATCCCCAGTGAATGGGGAAGAGGGATGTGGGGAAGTCTAATGGGATTATGATCAAATGAAAAACTCTCTTCGAGTGGTTGGAAGTGAGAAGATGAATGTCTTTGGGGGACGAATTTATGTCTCGGTAAGAGAGAGAGAGAGAGAGAGAGAGAGAGAGAGAGAGAGAGAGAGAGAGAGATAGAGAGAGAGAGTTATTTTAAAATTTTTGTTTGGTAAGGATATGAATAATTGAGAGAGAGAGAGAGAGAGAGAGAGAGAGAGAGAGAGAGAGAGATATTCTCAAATTTTTGTTTGGTAAGGATATGAATAATTGCGGTTGCAAAGTTTTTAATAAAGAGAGAGAGAGAGAGAGAGAGAGAGAGAGAGAGAGAGAGAGAGAGCTATGTAACTAGTATCTACAATTTAATGTAAAATAATGTTCTATATGAAAGTTTTATACTTAAAGTAACTGACATGTTTCAGCTCTTAAAGGGAATAAGTTATTCAACAGAAATTTGTCTAACTAATTATTATTAGAATATAGCATCATGCACACCCACACACACACATAAACACACAGATATATATATATATATATATACACACACACATATATATATATATATATATACAGTATATATATATATAAATATATATATATATATATATACATATATATATACTGTATATATATATATATATATAATTATATTTACTGTATATAGACATATATATATATATATATATACATATATATATATACATATACATATATATATACATACATATATATTTATGTATATATATATTATATAAATTTTTATTAAATTTGATAATAAAATGTCAGTAAGCTTAAAACCAATCGAACTAAACATTCTACCACACGAATCATTCATTGTGACTCCCAATTCAAATCTCCTTTTGACGAAAGGTTAATTGAATCTAATTCACCTCTATAATAAACCAAAAAGGGCAACTGAAACAGTCCCAAAATCCAATAGAGACTACCAAGACGAGATCTTGGGATAACCAATATGATTAAAAAGGAATAATAAAATATATATTTAGTTACATTTCAATATGGCTACTTCATCTTGCAGAGGCCACTGGATTAATTGGTACTTTGGGAATCAATTGCTGGGAATTGGTTGATGGGGGAATTGATTGATGGGGGGAATGATTACTGGAAATTGATTGATGGGGGACACTTCATTGATTGGTTTTGATTCCTTTCACAAATGATTCCATAATGGATGTGAAATGCTTTTGGATTAAACATAGAAATTCTCGTAGTAATTAATGGTTGAGTAACATTTGTCAGTCGTAAATTTCGTGAGAGATCCTTCGTCAATTAATATCATGTAATGTAATATAATATGGTATAAGAAAGGAATGAAAATACTAATATCCTTAGAATAGGGATGTTTGTGGCCTGATTGGTAACGTCTCTGTCTGTTGTTTGCCAGACGGGGGTTTGAGACCCACTCAGACTCGTTAGTGCCATTAGTGTCTGCAACCTTACCATCCTTGTGAGCTAAGGTTGGGGAGGTTTGGGGAAGCTTATAATCTATCTGCTGAGTCATCAGCAGCCACTGCCTGGCCCTCCCTCGTCCTAGCTTGGGTGGAGAGAAGGCTTGGGCGCTGATCATATAATATAAGGTCAGTCTCAAGGGCATTGTCCTGATTACTCGGGCAATGTCACTGTCCCTTACCTCTGCCATTCATGAGGGACCTTTAAAACCTTTAATAGAAAAAAAGGTCGCTTTATAATTTTAGAGGAAATCAAAGACAGATAAAGTCGGGGTCAACCTGATGGTCCCTTCTTCAGGCCCATAAAAACTAAAACAAAACAGAGAAAGAAGATGAATTTGAGCATCATCAAGAAGGATATAATGGTATAGTTTCCGTAATAAATGATTCTTTCAACCACTTTTTGGGGGTTAAGGGTGGTGTTCGTACAGGGTCTTACAGATGGACGTAGATATACAGTTAAGATACAAAACATTACAGTCGGAAGTCAGCGACAATGATGCTTCTCCCTGTCTGTGTCTGTCTGTCAGTCTGTCTGTCTGTATGTCTGTATGTCAATGTCTCTATCCTCTATCCGTATTTTTCCTTCCTACCAGCCCCTCCCCCCCCCCTCTCTCTCTCTCTCTCTCTCTCTCTCTCTCTCTCTCTCTCTCTCAATACAGCAATGTTCCAGTGTTTGTACAATTTTCAATTACCTCCCGAGATGGCATTGCGTTGGTTCAGCGCCTAATCATCCAGAAAGACAAATGTTTCTTTCCTTTTTATGTAATGGCTGTTTTCCCTGCTTCGACCTATTTCTTAATGGGGGGGGGGATCGAAGGAGTAGACAATGGGGTGGTACTGGAAGAGATTTGGATTGGAAAGTGGAATTGAATGTTGTAATTCGAAGTCAATTACATAGAGGAATTAAAGTCCTTAACTTCTAATTTACTGTTGTGGTGGTCGATATGGTAACGTCCCTGAGTGGTGGACTCCAGACTTGGTATCGAATCTCTCTCGAACTCATTAGTTTGTTTGGTCACTGCAACCTCACCATACTAGTGAGCTAAGGATGGGAGGTTTTGGGGGAACCTATAGGTTTATCTGCTGAGTCATCAGCAACCATTGACTGGCCCACCTTGTTCCTAGCTTGGGCGCTGATCATATATGTAAATATTTATACACACACACACATATATATATATATATATATATATGGTCAGTCTCTAGGGCATTGTCCTTCCATTTATGAGTGGCATTTAAACCTTTAATGTCCGGAGATCTATATCATTATTGTATATTAACATGAAAAATGTATAAAGTTGCAGGCACTGTTAACTTAATTTCTACAGATTTTTGACATTATGTCCAGTTTATATTAGCCAAGAAGCATACCAAGATCTGATTCCACTTCGCAAACTTTTTTGTTTTTATGCAAAAAAGTAAATGACAACAATTAAAAACCACTAATGGGTTATGGAAAGGAATTTACCAGAATCACATTGAAGGTCTTCAACTGAAGTACATAGAGATTCTAACAGAAGCACATATAAATGTCTTTAACCGAAGGATGTAAAAAGTCTTTACCTGGAGTGCGTAAGGGTTTTAATTGATGCACACAAAATGTCTTTAGCTGAAGAATGTAAAATGTCTTTAACTGAAGCATTCAAAGGACTGTAACTGAAGTAACTAGAAGGTCTTTACTTGAAGTACGTAAAATGTCATTAACAGAGGTACATAAAATGTCTCTACCTGTAATAGTAAAGGTATTTATCCGAAGTACACATAGTCTCTAATTGAAGTACAGAAACGTCTTTAACTGAAATACATAAAAAGTCTTCAACTGAAGTACGTGAAATCTTTAACTGAAGTACGTGAAAAGTCTTTAACTGAAGTAAAAATAAAGTCTGTAATTGAAGTGGAAAAAGGTTTTTAACTAAAGAACATAAATAGTCTATAACTGAAGTATGTAAAAAGTCTGTAACTGAAGTAAAGTCTTCAACTAAAGTACGTAAAAAGTCTTTTAACTTAAGCACATAAAAAGTCTTTAACTCAAGTACATAAAAAGTCTTCAACAGAAGTTTGTAAGAGGTCTTTAACTCAAGTGAGTAAAGGTCAACTTCCGTGAGATGATCTCTGTGATCTTAATCCTCGTATGAATTCCCTTCTCTCATTGCCCAGTAATGACAGCATGGAGTCTGTACTTCAGCAGAGATCATCTTCATTGGGAGAAATGTAACAATTAACACATCTGTTCGAATAGTATATAATTTAGCAATTAGGGCAGACAAACACAATAGAAATCTGAATGATTTTTCCCTACATTGCTTTTGACCGTGTAAAAAGACAGGCGAGTTACTGTTCAAATTTTAACCCATGTAAAATGTCAGATGAGTTATTGCTAAAATTTTGACCCGTATGAAATATGGGGCAAGTTACCGGTTAAATTTTGACCTGTGTTAAATGTCGGGTGAGTTACCCTTTAAATTTTGACCCGTGTTAAATGTCGGGCGAGTTAGCATTCAAATTTTGACCCGTGTTAAATGTCGGGCAAGTTACCGTTCAAATTTTGACCCGTGTTAAATGTAGGGTGAGTTACCGTTTAAATTTTTACCAATGTTAAATGTCGGGCGAGTTACCGTTTAAATTTTTACCCGTGTTAAATGTTGAGCGAGTTACCATTCAAATTTTGACCCGTGTTAAATGTCGGGCGAGTTACCATTCAAATTTTGACCCGTGTTAAATGTCAGGCAAGTTACCGTTCAAATTTTTTACCCGTGTTAAATGTGGGACGAGTTACCGTTCAAATTTTGACCCGTGTTAAATGTCGGGTGAGTTACCGTTTAAATTTTGATCCGTGTTAAATGTCGGACGAGTTACCGTTCAAATTTTGATCCGTGTTAAATGTCGGGCGAGTTACCATGCAAATTTTGGCCCTTGTAAAATGTCGGACAAGCTACCGTTTAAATTTTGACCAGTCTAAAATTCTGGATTAGTTACCTTTCAAATTTTGACCCGTGTAAAATGTCGGACAATTTTTACCTTTCAAAGTTTGACCCGTGTAAAATGTTGGGCGAGTTACCATTTAAATTTTGACCAGTGTTAAATGTCGGGCGAGTTACCGTCCAAATTTTGACCCGTGATAAATGTAGGGCGAGTTACCATTCAAATTTTGACCCGTGTTAAATGTCGGGCGAGTTACCTTTCAAATTTTGACCTCTGTTAAATGTCGGGCGAGTTACCATTTAAACTTTGACCCGTGTTTAATGTCGGGCGAGTTACCATTCAAATTTTGACCTGTGTTAAATGTCGGGCGAGTTACCGTTCAAATTTTGAACCGTGTTAAATGTTGGGAGTTACCAATCAAATTTTAACCAGTGTTAAATGTTGGGCAAGTTACTGTTCAAATTTTGACCCGTGCAAAATGTCGGGCGAGTTACCGTTCAAATTTTGACCTGTGTTAAATGTCGGGCGAGTTACCGTTTAAATTTTGACCCGTGTTAAATGTCGGGCGAGTTACCTTTCAAATTCTGACCCGTGTTGAATGTCAGGCGAGTTACCGTTCAAATTTTGACCCGTGTTGAATGTCAGGCGAGTTACCGTTCAAATTTTGACCCGTGTTGAATGTCAGGCGAGTTACCGTTCAAATTTTGACCCGTGTTAAATGTGGGACGAGTTACCGTTCAAATTTTGACCCGTGTTAAATGTCGGGTGAGTTACCGTTTAAATTTTGATCCGTGTTAAATGTCGGACGAGTTACCGTTCAAATTTTGATCCGTGTTAAATGTCGGGCGAGTTACCATGCAAATTTTGGCCCTTGTAAAATGTCGGACAAGCTACCGTTTAAATTTTGACCAGTCTAAAATTCTGGATGAGTTACCTTTCAAATTTTGACCCGTGTAAAATGTCGGACGATTTTTACCTTTCAAATTTTGACCCGTGTAAAATGTCGGACGAGTTACCAGTTGAATTTTGACCAGTGTAAAATGTTGGACAAGTTACAGTTCATATTTTGACCCGTGTAAGATGTTGGACGAGTGGCTGTTCAAATTTTGGCCCGTGTAAAATATCGGACGAGTTACAGTTCAATTTTGACCCGTGTAAAATATCGGACGAGTTACAGTTCTTATTTTGACCCGTGTAAAATGTCGGACGAGTCACTGGTCAAATTTTGACCCATGTAAACTGTCGGACAAATTACCGTTCAAATTTTGACCCTTGTTAAATGTCAGACAAGTAACCGTTCCAAATTTATTCATTTTTGGAACATATAGCTGCTCTATAAAGTACATTTTGGGAGTCATAAACAAAAGATATAAATCCTCCATAAAACTTCGCCATAGAGCCATAAAAATCACCCTTTATGTCGATCCCATAATTTACATGCAAATTTTTTTATTTGGATAATCGCTTTGCTGGTCGTTAACTCTTTTGTTTTTTTAGATATATATATATTCTGTTATTATATGTATGTATATATATATATATATATATATACAGTATATATATATATATATATATAGAGAGAGAGAGAGAGAGAGAGAGAGAGAATTAGTAACTTAATTGAAAAGTTTATAATACTTTGAAAAAAATCACGATTGACCTTTCTTGACATCCAACAACCTATCATCATATTTGTTAACCTTTCCATAGAATAAAAAATGTAAAAAAAAAAAAAAAAAAAAAAAAAAATTCTTCTGATTCAATAGCAATGATTTAAACTGACTTTGATATCGTTACAGAAGAAACCATTCCTTTGAAACAAACTTTTGTATAGAGTAAAACTTTGATATCATATTCTCATTAATCCCGGATACATTATAATCATGGATGCTTACATTTCCGTCTTACCAAACTATCATCATCTCTATGCCTAGCATCAAATTCCTTCAAAAAACATCCTGATCAATATTCGCACTAATAAATTTAAATATTGAAAAATAATTGTCACATATCTTTAATAGTTTAATGCAAAATCCACACTTCACCTGTATAAATGAACATTGGCTCTTCTTGTTATGGGTATAGTCAGTCTCTTCTGATTCATTTGCAGAGATCATCAGCATCCATGTCTTGTAGGTGCCCCCCCCTCTCTCTCTCTCTCTCTCTCTCTCTCTCTCTCTCTCTCTCTCAGAATCTGGTTTTTATATTCACGACTGGCCTATCATTGTCTTACGAAGCCGTTACTAGTTAAGGGAAAACATTAATGTGTATATATATATATATATATATATATATATATACACTTAATGGATTACTTTGACTTATATTGAACTAGGAAACAGCTTTACTAACATGCATAAATTTACTACGCAAATGATGATAAGGTTTAGTTTATGACTGATTTACACTCTGGAACGCCCTTATTGACAAACACAAATTTGCAGGTGGATGACGCAACAAAGTCAGGGGTTGGCAAAGACACAAAAATGTGACCATTTTCTGTTTCATTATTCGATTTGTGTATGTTGATTACGCTGATTATAAGAACATCAAATTACAACATAGTCATGCAGCTTCTGGCATATATCTATTACTCCTTAAATGATTTGAATCTGTAATGAATAATGATATTCTCCATTCAAGGAAATTTATTTGGCAGCGCCGCCCCAAACTGGTCCCACTAACCTTAACTATGTTGATGATTGTTATCTTGGTCACTTGTACAGGGATATGACTTACAATCCATGTGTTCTGATGGAGAAAGGAAACACGTAACAATTTTATAAGTAAACTCAGGTTGCTTCCGATAGTATATGAAAAATTCACACTATTTTCTGTTAAAAATATTCAGTCCTAATAAGGAAACGATTGTTGGACAATTTACCAACTTCCCTAGCCTCTACCTTCCCAGCACACTTTTTGACACACGTGGTCTTCAAACAATTGACTATATTAGTTGGACAAGGTGCTTCTGATGCCATCTATTGGCGGTAAAGTAAAACTCCTTACGGTATGTGGGAGGGAGGTAAAAGGCGTCTGCGTAATTATGACTTTCGGAATGAAACAATATTGTTAGTCTACGTAGTTTTTAATAATAATACATGTCATACCATGAAACATACTAATTATATAACGGTTTCATAAAAACGTAATTGAAAATTGGATGAAATAACTGCGTAATTACTTGATTGTTCCGCCGATTTGAGTAGATGTGGCAATATCTGTCGACCCCCTCTTGACCCCCAAATGTAATTGAACTAATGATTGTTTACTGAAGAAATATTTCTGTAACATTTATTGTGAGATTTGTAATTTCCTAAGAATTAAGCTGTGGTCAGACAACAAGGAACATCCAGTTCACGTGTGTGTTTTATAATAATTTTGTACCCAAATATCAACAGAAATGGAGTAATAAACATTAGAATTAGTGGATGATGGGGATAATTAGCAATTCGGTACTCTACTGCTAAGGCCATCTACTGGCCATGAAAATAAACAATATGTAGAGCTCTTTAATCCTTGCATTCTGGAACCTTCTATGACGTCATTTTGGTTTAAAAATAGCCTTAGGTAGCCAACTTAATTGGAGCTGCATATCATTTATATTTGTCACACATATTTCTATATAAGTACCAATCTATCACCTTTTTCTAATTGGACAGAATCATTCACATGAATGGAACAAGGGACGTGTGCTGCCATCTTTTGACATGAAGTATAAACTCTCGGATTCTATCAAAATTTGGAGAAGTGTGTGATTACTGAAACAAACTTTCATGGCAGTTTGTTCTCAAATCTACAAAATCTGTAGGAGATTGTTTCATTGTCATACCACGACTTATGTCCGTACACTAACACCGATCTCACTATACTGATTGATATATAGCCTGATTTTTATATGTAATTTCAGGCGATTTGATTTCCATTTTTATATTATCTGGTTTGCTATTTTCAATATTTCATTAAACATAAATTCTAAAGACCCTGCATTAGAGATTATAGTTCCTAAATATTCAAATGATTCCACCCCATTAATCCTTTCTCCTTTCAATGAAATTTCATCTTCCATTGCATACTCCGTCCTCATCATCTCTGTCTTTCTTCTATTCATCTTGAGCCCAACATCATGAGATATTTCATGCATTTATTCGAGATTGGAGATTGCTTTTGGATGATAATTCTTATGAAGAATGAATTATTAAATTTATGAATCTTTTCTTAGTTATTATATTTATGCATTTTATCATCTTTTAATCTTTTCTGAATTTGAATATAGAAAAGTAAATTTTCGGCAAAGAATTGTGGGGGGCTATTACCCCTCCAGCCCCCCTACTCCTATGCTCCTAGGCTTCATTAAGAAAATCTCTCTCTCTCTCTCTCTCTCTCTCTCTCTCTCTCTCTCTCATAGTTCTTGAAATTAGAAAAGACAAGACAAGAGGCTTGATTAAAGACATCTCTCTCTCTCTCTCTCTCTCTCTCTCTCTCTCTCTCATAGTTCTTGAAATTAGAAAAGACAGGACAAGAGGCTTGATTAAAGACATCTCTCTCTCTCTCTCTCTTTGTCATAATTTTTGAAATTAGAAAAGACATGACAGGAGGCTTGATTAAAGACAACGCTCTCTCTCTCTCTCTCTCTCTCTCTCTCTCTCTCTCTCTTTGTCATAATTTTTGAAATTAGAAAAGCCATGATAAGAGGCTTGATTAAAGACAGCTCTCTCTCTCTCTCTCTCTCTCTCTCTCTCTCTCTCTCTCTCTCTCATAATTTTTTAAAATTAGAAAAGCCATGATAAGAGGCTTGATTAAAGACAGCTCTCTCTCTCTCTCTCTCTCTCTCTCTCTCTCTCTGGACCGTCACACCCTGTCCACCAAACCCGTCAAAAGAGACGGGCCATCGCAAGCGACGTCACCTTCAGCCTTTATGAATCAGCAACGCGAATTTCGCCTCAACATTTCGACCTGTAGTTTGGGCGCTAATTGGCGGACGTTAGCGCTAATGGAAAAGGCCAATCGCGCTGCTGATTAAAACAATTAGAGCACTGGCCGGGCATTTCATGATATTGATTTGAGGGAAATTACTCCATGTTGGAGTTGGTATGATGGATTGAGTCTTCAAAAAGGCCCAGGTGATGGAACTGGATGTTTATTGGGGATTTTATGGCCACGATATGAAATGAATAAGGTCTTGGGAGGAACCTATTAGAGGTTAAAGGTGTCTGGTTTCAGTTCCAGTTTCATCAGGATAGATGCTCACCAGAACGTCAGCCGGGCAAACTCAACACCCCATTGTGGTGTCCCGTTGTTGTTGTTTTAGGTTGCCTGGCCCTTACGACCAGGCACGGGCTCTTGCACTCTTGCAGCCCGTAGGTGTTTGATGTTTTTTTTTTTTTTTTTGTAGGTAATTTAGGTTATAGTATGATCAGCAATTTTCATTTGTAGGTGCTTTGGGATAGGATGTGGTGCCCCAGCTCAACAGTAGCCTCCCCAGTAAACAGCTTAAACTCCTGGTCCCGGAATGGGATCGATCTGCCGCCAAGTGAATGCTAGGCAAGCACGTTACCACTGTGTTAGCCAGCCAGGAGACTACTACAGGAGGATAGCGTGCGTTAGAGGGAGAAGATCAAGATGGAGGCAGAGAATTAGATTTCGAGATAAGGTGAAGGATGATATGAAGAGAAAAAGTTTTGAAAGAGGTGCATTGGAGAGGGTCAGGCAACCGA
>NC_090756.1:12230814-12245764 GCF_036898095.1 Palaemon carinicauda | reverse complement strand
ATTGAAAGATAATAAAATGCATAAATATGATAACTCAGAAAAGTTTCATAAATTTAATAATTCATTCTTCATAAGAATTATCATTCAAAAGCAATCTCGAATAAATGCATGAAATATTACACGAGGTTAGGCTCGAGATAAATAGAGGAAAGACAGAGATGACGAGGACGGAGTATGCAATGGAAGATGAAATAACAGATTTTGTACATTTAAAAGTTAAAGAACAAACTTCCATGAAATTATGTTTCAATAATCACACACTTCTCCAAATTTTGATAGAATCCCAGAATTTATACTTCATGTCAAGAGATGGCAGCACACGTCCCTTGTTCCATTCATGTGAATGATTCTCTCCAATTAGAAAAGGATGATAGATTCGTACTTATGTAGAAATATGTGTGACAAATATAAACTATATTCAGCTTTAATTAAGTTGGCTACTTTAGGCTATTTTTAAACCAAAATAACGCCATAGAAGGTTCCAGAATGCAAGGATTAAAGAGCTCATCATATTGTTTATTTTCATGGCCAATAGATGGCCTTAGCAGTAGAGTACCGAATTGCTAATTATCCCCATCATCCACTAATTATAATGTTTATTACTCCATTTCTGTTGATATTTGGGTACAAAATTACTATAAAACAAACACCTGAACTTGATGTTCCTTGTTGTCTGGCCACAGCTTAATTCTTAGGAAATTACAAATCTCACAATAAATGTTACAGAAATATTTCTTCAGTAAACAATCATTAGTTCAATTACATTTGGGGGTCCAGAGGGGGGTCGAAAGATCTTGCCACATCTACTCAAATCGGTGGAACAATCAAGTAATTACGCGGTTATTTCATCCAATTTTCAATTACGTTTTTATGAAACCATAATATAATTAGTATGTTTCATGGTATGACATGTATTATTATTAAAAACTAAGTAGACTAACAATACTTTTTCATTCCAAAAGGCATAATTACGCAGACTCCTTTTACCTCCCCCCCCCCCCACATACCGTAATGAGTTTTACTTTACCACCAATAGATGGCATCAGAAGCACTTTGTCCTAACTAATATAGTCAATTGTTTGAAGACCACGTGTGTTAAAAGGTGTGCTTGGAAGGTAGAGGCTAGAGAAGTTGATAAATTGTCCAACGGTCGTTTCCTTATTAGGACTGAATATTTTTATCAGAAAATGGTGATAATTTTTCATACCCTATCGGAAGGAACCAGAGTTTACTTATAAAAGGGTTAAGTCTTTCCTCTTTTCATCAGAACACATGGATGATAGCCCATGTCCCTGTACAAGTGACCGAGATAACAATCATCAGCATAGTTAAGGTTAGTGGGACGAGTTTGGAGCAGCGCTGCCAAATGAATTTCTTTGAATGGAGAAAATCATTATTCATTACAGATTCAAATCATTTAAGGAGTAATAGTTATAAAATAAACCTTATCATCATTTCCTTAGTAACTGTATGCATGTTAGTAAAGCTGTTTCTTGGTTCAATATAGGTTAAAAGAATTCATTAAGTAATATAATATATATATATATATATATATATATATATATATATATATATATATAAAACATTAGTGTTTCCCTTAACTACTTACTTTTTCTTTACTTTTAATTTTAGGGGTTTATTTCTCACCCTCCATCAGACACTAAGTCTGTTCAGGCGGGCCTTGGTGTGTGAAAATAATTTCTTTCCAGTTAATATTTTGCTCTGTATCTTTTCAGTATTCGCTAGCATTTGTATTCAGGCTTAATAGTTTTCGGGTCACTATTATAACACTTTCCAAGGAGATAAGTCTTCAGGTTTCTCTTGGAAGCTGCCACATTTTTGTTATTCTTGACATCAAGTGGAATGTCGTTGAAAAGTCTCGGTGCAGCATAACAAAAAGTTCTTCCTATTGCATGATTCACACTAATTGGTACTTTGGGAATTGATTGTTGGAGGAATGATTGATGGGAACACTTCATTGATCCGTTGGGTTACCTTTCACAAATGATTGAATAATGGATGTGAAAGGCTTTTGGATTAAACATAGAAATTCTCTTAGCAATTACTGTTTGACTAACATATGTCAGTCGTAGATTTTGGTGAGGGATCTCTCGTCAGTTCAAATAATGTGATGTGATATATTATGATATAAAAAAAGAATAAAAATAATATCTTTAGAATATAAAAAAACATCGTTTTATCATCTTAAAGGAAAACATAGTCAAGGTCAACCTGATGGCCCCCCTTCCCTGACGATAAAAACTAAAATAAAAAACAGCGAAAGAAGAAGAATTTTCTAGTTACTTTTTTGCGGGAAAATTGAAAAATATAAGTTTCAAGGCTGCAATCAGTTTCTATACCAACTTCTTGAGAAGAATATATTTAGCTGCATGCGTAGAAGGCTTATAAGTGACTACGCTTTCCAAACTCTCTCTCTCTCTCTCTCTCTCTCTCTCTCTCTCTCTCTCTCTCTCTCTCTCTCTCTCTCTCTCTATCTGAGTGCCATCTTGGACTTTGTCTGTCAACAAGCGCATTTTTGTGCTCTGAAAACTTTCTCGATTATTTAGGAGATACGAAGATCTACATCACCTAGAATTGACTGAAAGCTGTGGTTATGGAAAAACTTTTTACTTGAAATCATGCAATGATATACAAATTAATGGTGACAGGGTAAATTAAAGAAATCGTTTAATTTATATTTAATAACAACAGTCAAAATGAAATAGAAAATTTATAACTGAGTAAAATAAAATTTAATCCCTTTGCTTGAGAGAATCCTTGTCCTTTGTGCAATGTAACCCTTCCAAACCGTGCTATATTCTTGGAGAGATGACCTTACGCCAGACACCACTCCAGCACAACATGGTCACCACTGAATTTTTCCATAACCTGACAATACGATGAAATATCTATAATAGAGGTCATGGCCATCTATGATTTAGACTAAGGCGTAAGCCTTAAATGTTTTTATTTAAATGTAAATATATAAAATGTAATAAATTAGATAGCAAAGATCGTAATATTCTTAGTATTTAGCTAAGTTTTAGGCTAGCCTGATACAAATTTAAAGTTATTTACTAGGATAAATGCCTAGCTTAAAATTTAGTATAAGTTTTTTCCAGTGCTTAGTCTACTTAGCCAACATATAAGCAAGCTCAATAGCCCAGTCTTAAAGTTTTTAGAAGTTTTTTAACGTTAATATATGAAAGAACTGAGTTACTCGTTAGCTTAACCTCTGATACTTAAACCTCGTTGAGTTTTACAGAAGTTTACAAGAAAATAACACTTATAACAATTATCAAGTTCCTTCTAAATATCACGAACTATCAGGTAATATTTTATAGGACGTGCAAGTTAGGTTAATGAACCGACAAAGTTCATATATAAGCAATTTGAAAATCGACTGAAACACGCGTAAATGTAACTCGATTCTTACCTCCAAACTGCTAAAAACTCGTCTCCTTTCTCTCCCCAAATCCTTCGGTAGTTTTGTTGAATTTCGCCTTCATCGTCAATAGTAGCTGTCCTCGGCAAACTTCTTAATAGTAAATCTTCATATTAATTATACCATTAAACTCTGTCATCCATGAAGACTATAAGCAGATCGGCTGATACACAAAAAACATGTAGGAGTGTTCAACAACAGGTCCTGTCGTTCTGGTCTTCGAGTCACAACTGCTATTCTGCGTTTTGGCAGTTATATCGTCACCTCTTCTTCGAGACATTATATGGTCGCCTCTGCTAAACTTTGTTATTTCGTTTATAGCTTTGGGTTTGAAAAGGTTAATCAAGAAAACATTTATCATGAATCAGCCAAATTAACTTTCTGAACATGAACTTTAGCCACAATAAAGTAATAATAGTAAATCTAAATGGCTAATTACAACTTGGTGATTACGATTCATGAGAAGTAGAAGGAACTCAAAACATAAACTCCTAAATCCCATGCTTAACAAGAAACAAAATATTTTAAAAGGTATCCGGGAGTTTATGTAAATAAAAGAGAAATAACATACTGTCAAGTAAACAATAAATGTGAAATATATCTGATATATTTTGTATACTCCCAGCAACAATTTGATTAAAGTTTACTAAGTTTAATCAAAGAAACCATTTGTTCACCCTTTACTCACTCCCAGCAACAATTTCATTACACACTCTTTATAGCCCATGTGTATCTTACCCCCAAAGAATATGGTAATATACATAACCATGTAAGCCTATTATACTAGGCCCTCTTGAACCAAGAGTTCTGTGTTTCTCATAGATTCAAGTGCAGCGGCCCGTTTACTTCTCTCTGACTTTTAATTGATCAATAGGTAATTCAGTCTCAACTTCAACAACAGTATGAAATCCTTCTTTAGGAAGAAGCAAAATGAGTGAATCTGTTGTCCTGTACACTACTTCACGAGACTTACCCTTAAGCACACGAGCTGCTTTTACTTCCCCTAGGTGATTTACTTCTGTCTTCTTTACTATACCAAGTGGATAAGTACTTGGTTTGCTTGCGTCCTCTTTTAACAGAACAATATCTCCAACAGCCAAGGTTTTATGATTGACAGGTCTGTAACGATCCCTTTTATCTACTGCTTGATTAATGAGAGTTGCAAGAAATTCTGAATGATATGCCTCAACTAGTCTGTTTCTAGCTTGTCTAAGCTTATAGTAATTATCCTTAACATCATCAATAGCACTACTACCAGGCACCCAATTGGTGTCATCTGAAGAAGAATTCTGCAACTCGGGAATAATGTTCACTGATACCAGATCATAGCCTTTAAGTAAACACTCAGGAGTTATTGGTTTTTCTACATTATCAATACAAGCATCTCTCAGACTATCCTTAAAAGCAATTGGTCTTTTGTTAATAAGATGGACAGTTTGACAAATAAGGAAGTAAAAATCTTGATAATCAAGCACAGTGTTCTTAATAGAACTAAAAATTAGCTTTTTCACCATTTTTACACAGCTTTCAACTAGCGAACCCAAAGAACTATTACCTTTGGCATAATGCTCGAACTTCAGGGGCTTAATGTCATTTTCTTCAAAGAAGGCATGCGTTTCAAAATCGTTGAGAAAGGTTCCAATGATTCTACTACCAGCAGTTAGCTGGGATCCCAAATCAGATATGCAAAATTCCGGGATGCCAAACTCATATATGTGTAGTTGGAAGGCCTTGAGAAAGTCTCGAGTATCAGCAGATAAACATATCTTCAAGTTGATGGTACGACTCCACAAACATGTCACGCATAATAACCAAATCTTCTTCCTTTCACCATTCCATATTACTGTATAAGGACCGATGTAATCTATGAAAATATACCTGTATGGAATAGGTGGTGGATTGCTCCGAAAATCCCTATAGGCACTCTGATTTGCTTTGATTGGTCTCTCATTAAGCCTTCTACAAGTTATACATTCTCTAAGTACCTTCTTTACTGTGGAATAAAAGTGGATTATCCAAAATTGCTTACGTAACTGAGCCAAGATCGAATACACACCAGCGTGTCCTAGACTAACATGCATATCACGAATAAGCAATTTAGTTAGCAAACTATGCTTAGGTAACAGCACAGGAAAGAAAATCTGTTCGTTTCTTCCGAATTTACTCCGGATTCTTAGCAAAGTGTCTTTGCTCTGGAAAATATTCATTTGAGTTACCAAATTGGGAATGTTTCTTTTTAATGTATGACTTTTCTTGAAGAATTCACAAACTTCTGGGAAGTTATTTTCCTGTTCTTTACCTATTATCTGCCTACATGCTAAAGCATAAAGATTTTTCTCCTTGACACAATTTCCCCAATGAACGTCGATTCCTTTATTTGTTAGTTTTTCTCTGATGTTTTTGATGAATTTCAACACCATCCTATGAACAGTTGCTAGCTTATGGAAACTGGAAAACTTAGTCAGGGGTATCAAGTGTTCAATGCTATTGATGTCTTTCTTGTTATTTTCTTTACTTTCAGAATCTGTTGAGACAGTGATTAAGGAAGTATCTTCCCTTTCAGGGCCGGGTACTTCATCTCTCTTTTCAAGGGGGTTTGGTACCTTGAAACTAAACTGAACCTCATCTTTATGAAGTTTCTTAAGAAACTCGGGTCCACCATGATACGCAGTCTTCTGAAGTCTCCTGTATGAGACACATCTACTAATATAATCTGCAGGATTATCATATGCATTCACAAATGAAAATGTTATTGGGAAAACTTGGCACAAGTCACCTATAGCTTTCAACCTATTTTGAATAAAAACTCCTTTTTTCTGCAATTTATCATACTTATATGTATAAGAGTAAAGCCAATTAAGAGCAACCATACTGTCTGAATATATCGCCATGCTCACAATTTTGATTGGAATAACGACTGATTGACCAGCAAGTTCTTGAAATAAACTGATTAGTGTGTCTGTGGCTAGTCCCAAAGCTTGAAATTCAATTACAGGAATGGTTTTCTTCTCTAACTGTTTGTTAACGACCCTGCTCTTGGCGGTCAAAAAACTTGTATTACCATTGAGGACATTTACAATATACACCACAGTTCCATAAATATCCCTACTTGCATCTGAAAATGCTACTAGTTTATAGGTACCATCTCTCCTACCCAGGAATCTAGGAATTACTACTTTAGGAGTAGAATTCACCTGTTTTCCAATAAGTGTCCATTCCCTTTTTAATGTTTCTGAGAGAGGGCTATCCCATGTGATAGTCTTGTCTTGAAGCTTTTTAAGAAACAGCCTGGCCCTGTTCAAGATTGGTCCATAGATATTAAATATATCATAGATACTATTCAATGTTGACAAAATTGACCTCTTTGTGCTAGCTTGCGTATCAAGGAAAATCTTACCAGGGCCTAGTGAGTCTGCTTCCCTATCCCAAACCATGCCGAGCAACTTTACCTCTTTGGGTGTTTCACTATCATAATCTCGGTCAATCATTTCTTGCAGTTCTGCATCGTTTGTTACGAATTGTTGCAATTCAAATTTGTATGGTCCAAAGATATTAGGGAGACAGTAGTACGCTTCATATAAAGCCTTGGCAGAGTTACACGAATATGACCCATTGTCCATGTAAATGGTATTATACAGCGATTTCTTTAAGTTAACCATTTCCTCGTTGTCACTCTCAACATCCAATATCAAGATTTTGAACAAAGCTAGCATGAGATGACAAGGGCTAGGCCTTAGGCCAAAACTTAAACGCTTGTTCCTATAGCCCACAACAGTAAATTCACCCTTAAGAATATTTCGATACCATAAGAACAACAATCTATTCTGATCCTCTTCCTTGAGTCCTATCATCAAAAATGCCTTTTTCAAGTCAAAACAAATCATATGGGTGTCAAATCTCTGCATAATCAGAGAAGTTGCAATTTTGTGATTCAGACAAGGGCCTGGAAGCATACACTGGTTGTGACTATAAGTGCTCTTCGCAGATTTGTTTTTCTCACATAAGTTAGACAGAAACACGACTCGACACTTGGTCGTGTCTCTGGCCATTTTGAACACAGGCATATGAGGCAAGAAACTAGCTTCTGGATGTTCATTTATAAAAGAATTAATATCTTCAATTTTCTCTATGATTCCCAGATTTTGTTGCTCTTTAAATACATCATTAACCATCTTTAAATGCTCAGGTTTATTCTTCATACGTGTTAAGTTAGACTTCAGTATCATCCGGGATAAATTGAAGTTCTTCCCTAACAAATGGGATATCTTGTTGTTCCACATCAGTGGCATTACTAGTCTACCTTCTTCATCTCGTTCTGTACTATCAAGAACATACTTTACTAGCTTTTTATTGGTTTCTGTGTCATCTTCAGATAGCTGGGATTTTTCATAGTCCAGATATTCGATGCATTGCTTTTCAAGCATTTCTTCCGTAGCTTTAATCAATTCAGACTGCTTTAGCTTACCCTTTTTGTTAAAAATAGCATAGGTTGAATTAGTGTTGGCTTCTTGAACTTTGATACTCGCCGGTGATCTGTTGGAAATCAAGTCAACATCGTCATCTCGAAGTTCAGACTGAGAGACTGCCAAAAAGCTATGTCTATCGAGGAATTGTAATCGTCTATTAGTCTGGGCAGCTTCCCCTTCCATACAAAGTGTGTCTCCTTGAGTGCTAACCGCAGTATGTGAACTATTTCCAATATTAATGTTAGGTAAATAATCCAAGTTTTTCATCATTCTGTTAATATTACCTGTGAGCATGACGCCAACTGGAGTGTCAAGATACACAGAGGGATTGCTTAATCCAAATTTGTGTGTAGTTAGCGACAGCAAAAAGTCAGCATCATTTCCCAAGATAAGACCAATGTTACCAATAGTGTCCACACTACCACTAAGAAACTTATCTGCTAAAATGTAATGTCTATCTTGAAATTCTTTAACAATGACATTTAAGCCCTCCAGTTTCAACTCTATATCAATACTGGGTACAACAACTGCTTCGATGGAATGCCATTCCCTACCTAACTTGAGAGGTACATTAACAATATCAGTTACAAGGTCCCTAGTAGAATTAAAACCATGAATAGTCATATAGACGTTTTTTGCTAGGACAGGGAACTTCATATGGTTTACATGCTTATTACAAATAAAATTTCTCTGGCTACCACAATCTCGTAAAACTCGAACCACATTATTTTCTTCAGCCACAGAACATGTAAAAGTTGGTAAAATTGCAGCACCACCAGTAACATTTTGATGAATTTCAGCTAATGTGAGGCTATTTGAAGTATGCTTCGGTTCTGGCTTTTTCCCACCAGTATGCATAGAGGTTTCAGTGGATTCAGTATTACTAGAATCAGAAGCTTTAGTACTGGAACTATTAAGCCTCTCCTTAGCAACACACAGGTATGTAAAATGCCATCCACTGCAATTTCTACATCTTTGAGTAAACTTAAATTTACACTGACGAGTCACATGATTATGATAGCCACACCTAACACAAGCATTCAGCTCTTTAAGTTTCTCTACTTTCATTTTAGGATTCGCAAAAACTGGGCAATTTACTAGCAAATGTGCGGTATCTTGCTTACCATCCTTTGTACATAGGATACACGACTTATATTTAGGGCTAACACTAACTTTGGTTGCGAGAGTTGTGCTCGATTTTATATTCTTAGTCCTAGTTTTCTCCTTTTGCTCAACATTTCTTTCATTCGTTCTGTTATACCTCTCAACAGCCTCAAATATGTTACTTTCAATTTCACTTAATGAGGGTTTGCTTTCATTTGTTATCTGAATTAGTAAAGATTGAAAGCGATCATTAAGACCATGCCATATGAAGTACTGGAGAACATCGTCAACTTTGACGTCAAGCTTTTTGAATGCATTCATAATAGTTTTCATCGAGGCTACAAAGGCATATGGATCACCTGATAAAGTTAACTTCAATTCTACAAGTTTCTTAATTGCATCATATTTTTGTGTTAATGGAGTTGCAAATGCTTGCAATAATAATTTCTTTGCCTCGTCATATGACTGGTTATCAATATCAAGAGAATCCACAAGTGCCTTTGGAGACTTTGACAACTGATTTCGTAGATACATAAACTTTAAGTGATTTGACCAATTTTGTTTGTCAGTCAATTTTTCAAATTCATAAAAGAACTTTACTAAACACTGACCCTTGGTGTTGTCATATTCAGGTAAAGGAACTTGAGGCATCCTTAACTCATTCTTAAGGTTAACAACCGGGGTAGGCGTGGTTACAGTTTCTAAACTAGAAGCCTGTTGCCTTTGTAAACTTAACAAAGCCGACATTATCTTTTTCTGGTAGTCTTCATCTGTGAAAATCTTTTGTTCAATGGAGCTTTCGTCTTCCTTATCTATGACATAGTTCAATATTTCCTGGTCTAACCCTAACAGTTCTTTTTCTAACTGTTCAAGTCTGTGAATATACAAAAGTCTATCTTGTTCAGACAATCCTTCGAGATTCGATTGAACTGTATTATATATCTTTGTTACTCTTTGCCGAGCGTAAGAACGCCGTTTCTTCAATATATCCTCAGACATGTTAATAATTGTACAAAGTTAATCTAATACCAAACCTAGATAAATACAAATCAAAGTTTCTAGCAATTACGAATATTTATCCGTGTTATAAAAGACATATATTCACTTCAATAAAAATATTCAAATACCGAGCACAAATTTGATGCTTTCACAACATATACCAATAAGCCTATATCAAATATGAAAAATAAAGAAGCCGAGGACAGCCCCACCCACAATAAAAGGCTTACAACACAAAGGACAGGGAGGTTAAGGATTGCACGAATCCTGTCACGGTCGCCATATGGAAAAACTTTTTACTTGAAATCATGCAATGATATACAAATTAATGGTGACAGGGTAAATTAAAGAAATCGTTTAATTTATATTTAATAACAACAGTCAAAATGAAATAGAAAATTTATAACTGAGTAAAATAAAATTTAATCCCTTTGCTTGAGAGAATCCTTGTCCTTTGTGCAATGTAACCCTTCCAAACCGTGCTATATTCTTGGAGAGATGACCTTACGCCAGACACCACTCCAGCACAACATGGTCACCACTGAATTTTTCCATAACCTGACAATACAATGAAATATCTATAATAGAGGTCATGGCCATCTATGATTTAGACTAAGGCGTAAGCCTTAAATGTTTTTATTTAAATGTAAATATATAAAATGTAATAAATTAGATAGCAAAGATCGTAATATTCTTAGTATTTAGCTAAGTTTTAGGCTAGCCTGATACAAATTTAAAGTTATTTACTAGGATAAATGCCTAGCTTAAAATTTAGTATAAGTTTTTTCCAGTGCTTAGTCTACTTAGCCAACATATAAGCAAGCTCAATAGCCCAGTCTTAAAGTTTTTAGAAGTTTTTTAACGTTAATATATGAAAGAACTGAGTTACTCGTTAGCTTAACCTCTGATACTTAAACCTCGTTGAGTTTTACAGAAGTTTACAAGAAAATAACACTTATAACAATTATCAAGTTCCTTCTAAATATCACGAACTATCAGGTAATATTTTATAGGACGTGCAAGTTAGGTTAATGAACCGACAAAGTTCATATATAAGCAATTTGAAAATCGACTGAAACACGCGTAAATGTAACTCGATTCTTACCTCCAAACTGCTAAAAACTCGTCTCCTTTCTCTCCCCAAATCCTTCGGTAGTTTTGTTGAATTTCGCCTTCATCGTCAATAGTAGCTGTCCTCGGCAAACTTCTTAATAGTAAATCTTCATATTAATTATACCATTAAACTCTGTCATCCATGAAGACTATAAGCAGATCGGCTGATACACAAAAAACATGTAGGAGTGTTCAACAACAGGTCCTGTCGTTCTGGTCTTCGAGTCACAACTGCTATTCTGCGTTTTGGCAGTTATATCGTCACCTCTTCTTCGAGACATTATATGGTCGCCTCTGCTAAACTTTGTTATTTCGTTTATAGCTTTGGGTTTGAAAAGGTTAATCAAGAAAACATTTATCATGAATCAGCCAAATTAACTTTCTGAACATGAACTTTAGCCACAATAAAGTAATAATAGTAAATCTAAATGGCTAATTACAACTTGGTGATTACGATTCATGAGAAGTAGAAGGAACTCAAAACATAAACTCCTAAATCCCATGCTTAACAAGAAACAAAATATTTTAAAAGGTATCCGGGAGTTTATGTAAATAAAAGAGAAATAACATACTGTCAAGTAAACAATAAATGTGAAATATATCTTTGATATATTTTGTATAGTGGTAGTGCTTAGTGATCAGTGCTGTGACATTAGTGTGTTTACGAGTTTTTGAACTTAGACTTTATTTAGGATTAAAAATCTCGTTCACTTGGCCACACCACTACGTTCAAGTTTTTCCTAATCCGCGCATGCGCAGTGCAGTGTGTGTGACGTGGTTAGCCCTGTCATGGCAACGTTACTGTGCCAGACGAACGAAATCAGATACGGGCATTGTTAAAAACCAGTAGATAATGACTATGGAATTCTCGGGACCTGGTACTCTCGCTGATGTTGAGGAGGACCTTGCTCTAAGTGATGATAATATTGAAGAGCATCTGCTTACCCAGGAACATTGGCCAAGACTTTTCTCTACTAAATCTCATAAGTTGATCCCTGCTGGTGCAGCTCCTAGTCTCATGGACCATACCACTACCTCCAACAAACGATGTATGGAGCATGATTCAGATAGCAGTAATGAGCCATCATCCCCTGCTGCTAAAACTACAAAGTGTGATGCTTCTTCCTCTCAAAATAAAGTTCTAAATAGTTCCCTGCCTAGACCTACTATTCAGATTATACCTACCATGGCTACAAAAACTGTTCTCCCTGCCTTTGCTCCACGTTCTGAATACATAAAGCTCCTATTCAGAGAAAATCCGGGGGTTAATGTGAAGCTTCGCTGGCTATCAGAGGTTACCAAGATGTTCAGCCTCGATCGGGAATTGGCTGAAGTTAAAATGTCTGCGGTCACTTCTCGATTTGTATACATTTCGAGGCATCGCCTGGATATCATAAATAGGGTCAAGGGTGGTGAGGTTCTGTCACTTGTGTTAGATGTTCAGGATGCTGTAGACAGACCCCGTAAGTTCCCTACATATCTCATCACTCGATATCCTGTGGATGTAGACCCTTCATTAGCTAAGGAACTGACAGGGGTGCACACTGTTCGTCGTTTCCTACAGGATGGGAAGTCCATCAATCGTATTGTCATTACTTGGAGCCACCCAGATCCACCCCCGCCTTTTGTTAACTTCTCCTTCCTCCCTTGTCTACCATCATGTGAATTACGCAGAATGCCAGACGAAAAGCCATGGTGTTTCAAATGCTGGGGTATCGGTCACATCTCACGATACTGTGCTGCCCCTGAAAAGTGTGCATTTTGTGCTGCTGAGCATGACAGTCGGACCTGCCCTCATCGGCCCCCTGTACCACCCACAGTGGTTGACAGTTCTTCAGCATCAACATCAGCCCCATTACCTCTACCTACACCGGACTCCTCGCATTGGAAATGCCCGAGATGTAATGAGCCTGGAGTCAATGTGTGGCATGGCTGTACCAGGCGTTCAGGCTCTGCATCGAACCAGCTTATTGCACAACAGCTTCCAGTGCCATCAATCAAACCCACTGTTACTGCCTCCTCACAAGTGACTACACTTCGTAATGCTGTAGATGTCCTCAAGTCTCGATATGACTCCCTTACATCACGTTTTGAAGCCATTGAATCTCGTTTAGAGAGCATGGATACTCGCATTGACAGTCTCGTAACCTCCTTTGACAATCTAACTTCTAAATTTGCTACTAATGATAACACACTACAATCTCTTGTTGAAGCTCAGCAGGTTGTTATCACATCAGTTACTACACTAACTGAGAAACTTGACTCACTTGCTACACATCTTGAGAGTGTTACTAATCCCCATACAGGACCTTTGCCACGTGATACACCACCAATGCTTACCCGTGTCACCACTGCCTCTTCATCTAGTCGCCGTTCTTCCAAGGGACATGTTCGATAACCAAGTGAAGCTTAATATCATCTCGTGGAATGCCTGTGGTATTACAAACTGGGCAAAACTTTCTGCACTTAAGGTAATTGTACATATTCACCACCCAGATGTTATTCTAATTCAGGAAGCTTTTGTTGGTAATGCTCAGCCAAGGGAAAAAGCTCCCTCGCTCACTGGCTATGTGTCCTACGTCCATTTAGTAAGACATGGTCTCATCACCTATATACGCACTTCAATTCAGCATAGACTTCTCCCAAACTCTGAGGATGAAGATACAAGATTCCAATTATTTGAGATTACTGTTGGCGGAGGCACCATACGACTGTGCAATGTATATGCAGCACCAGGTAGGATAAATACAGCCAAGCTTCCAGCCCCAACCCTTCGTGGTATGGTTTACATGGGAGATTTTAATGCTCGTCATCCAGACTTGGGAGATCTTGCTGGCACTGTGAACCGCAACGGGAACCTACTTCTAGGATATATTCGTCGAAATCAACTGACCCGTTGGGACACTGGTGGATCTACGCATGCACGAGGTGGTACTTTGGATCACATCTTGACCTGTGGACTCTTACCTTCCCGAGTCAATTGTGTAACGGTTCCTACGCTCTTCTCTGATCACATTGGTCTTAGCATCCAATATTCCCTTCCCGCTACACCTACTCCAATACACAATCGCACTTGCATCACAATTCCGCCTAAGTACCAGCCTACGTACATTTCATATATGACTAACCTTCGACCTACATTTGACCTCCACTGTCCGGAGAAACTTTACTCCTTACTTGTTAGTACCACACATGCTTTCCACACACAATATATCAGAAAGCCTCATATCAGGCATCGTGTTAGTGCTATGACACTGGATAATCGAATTTCTCAGGTAGAAAAGAAGGCGATGGATGATGGCCTTGCCTTTATGAGACAACCAAGTCCTGAGACTCTGCACCAGTATCAACTATCGAGAGATGATCTAGTTGCTCTACAGCAATGTGTACAAACAGATTCCTGGCACAAATTAACAGACAGCATCAACCATCAAACAAGCATTGGTTCCATGTGGCACCTCATCAACAGGATTGTGAAGAAGAAACCCCCAAGTGTCCTCCACCACAGCCCTGCTCAGTATGCACAGGACCTTATTGATGAGTGGTCAGCACAGTCACGAACCATCAACCTTCCAGCTCATATACAAGACTCTCTCTCTTCACAAAAAAACCATCGTGCCTTACGTCTCAGTTCCGCCTTACTGAGCAGTGATGAAGAGGATGATGTACCCATAACTAAGGAAGAGCTACGACGTGCCTTAGCAAGGACTAAGAAGTCAGCTCCTGGTGATGATGGCATCACCTATGCAGTCCTTTGCACACTCATAAAAATACCTGGCAACCCTCTCCTCCGGCTCTACAACCTCTGCCTCTGCTTGGGATA
>NC_090756.1:12210814-12225814 GCF_036898095.1 Palaemon carinicauda | reverse complement strand
AAGAACACTCTGGAAGACTTCCAGCCAGTGTATGAACGGAGATGTTCAAAATCCATACAATTAAAGAAATTTAAGGATGAGGCAACTTTCCTCGGATCGTGACCTGCGGGTATACTGTCAGGATCCGCTCTGCGAATAAAATATGTGATTTTCGCTCTGAGTTGATTCAGAGATAAATTTGAGCCTGATGTTTCATCCCTTGAATAGTTGACCACCCTTGAAGTCTGAAGTTTTATGAAGATAGACCTTTAGGCATTCTACTGGACATAGAGATGCATCTTCTTTCAGAGGGCAGATTCTCCAGGGACCCCACCTGTTGGTGGGTAACTCATTCTTGGCGAGAAACGTAGGATCCGGAAACAGGTTCAGTTCTCCCCCATCCAGGAACTGAACACGACCTGCCTCTCTCGAGAGGGCTACAATCTCACTAACCCTGGCCCCGGACGCGAGTGCAAATAGGAAAATAACTTTTTGTGTCAAATCCTTTAACGCACATTCTTCATTGCACAACAGAGAAGCGAAATGAAGAACTTTGTCTAAAGACCATGAAATGGCCTTTGGAGGTGCTGAAGGTCTGAGCCTAGCGCAGGCTTTCGGAACTTTATTAAAGAACTCGTTACCTAGGTCGACCTGGAAGGCATATAGAATGGGTCTTGTCAAAGCAGACTTACACGCTGAAATCGTGTTAGCTGCCAATCCTTGACCATGGAGGTGGATGAAGAAAGATAAGCAGAAGTCTGTCGAGATCTCCTGCGGATTCTTCGCCTTGACAAAGGCCACCCATTTTCTCCAAGATGACTCATATTGCGTTCTAGTAGATTTGCACTTATATTCCTCTAGGAAGTCTATGCTGGCTTTCGAAATCCCGAAACGCTTTCTCACCGCTAGGGAGAGAAAATCATGAGCTGCAGGGTCCGGGTTTTCTGTAATGAAGCGCAGACAGTCGACTTCTGGACTCGCTGGGTCAGAACTGGATCTGGTAGCGGTACAAACTTCAGCTGTAGTTCCAATGCCAGGGGGAACCACACGCTGTTCGGCCACTTGTGGGCTACTATTGCCGCTACCCCCTTGAAGGATTTCAGTTTGTTGAGGACCCTCAACAGAAGGTTGTGAGGAGGGAACAGATAAATCCTGGACCCTCTGTTCCAATTGAGGGACATCACGTCCACTGCTTCCGCTAAGGGGTCCTCGTACGGGGACACGTACAGGGGTAACTTCTTGTTGTCTTTCGTCGCAAAGAGGTCTATCTGCAGTTCTGGGACTTGATTCAGAATGAAGGAGAATGATCCTGCGTCTAAGGACCATTCCAACTCTATCGGTGTGAACCTGGATAGAGCGTCCAATGTCACATTGCGGACTCCTTGAAGGTGAACTGCCGACAGGTACCACTTCTTCTTTTCCGCCAATCGGAAGATGGCCAACATCACCAGGTTGAGAGGTGGTGACCTCGATCCTTGTTGATTCAAGCATCTCACAACTACCTCGCTGTCCATCACCAACCTTATGTAGATCGGGTGATGCGGGGAAACTTTCTTTAAGGTAAGGAGCACTGCCATAGCTTCTAGAAAGTTTATGTGAAAGGTCTTGAATAGCTTGGACCAAGTCCCCTGGACTTTTTTCCGATGAGAGTGACCTCCCCATCCCTCCTTCGAGGCGTCTGAGTGAATCGTCACCGACGGGGGAGGTGGCTGAAGAAGAACCGACTTCTTTAGAAGTCTGGCTTGGGACCAAGGCCTGAGAAGAGTACGTAGCCGAAGCGGAACTGGTCTTCTCAGATCTCTTCGCACGATTGATGCAAAACTTCTCCAAACTCCGGTTGCATCCTTTAGCTGTGCTCTTAGCACTGGGTCTGTCACCGAAGCAAACTGGAGAGAGCTCAGTACCCTTTCTTGTTCGCGTCTTGATATCCTTTCGGAATCTAGAAGTCTCTTGACAGAACCTGCTATCTCCTTCCTTTTCCTCGCCGGGATGGAGAAACGGTGTGACAAAAGGTCCCAGTGGATTCCCAGCCACTGGAACTTTTGAGATGGAGAAAGTCGAGACTTTTATCTGTTGATCTTGAAACCTAGGTACTGTAGGAACTAGATCACTTGACTGGAAGCTTGCAAGCATTCTGTCTCGGATGCTGCCCACACCAACCAGTCGTCCAGGTAGGCTACTACCTGAATTCCCTTTAGGCGTAATTGTTTGAGAGTTCCGCTCGCAAGCTTCGTAAAAATCCTTGGGGCTATGTTTAGCCCGAATGGCATGGCTCTGAAGGCGTATAGTCTTCGTTGTAGCCTAAACCCTAGGTAGGGGGAGAGTCGACGGTTGATTGGAATGTGCCAATAGGCGTCTGACAAGTCTATAGAGACGGAATATGCCCTCTTGGGCAGTAAGGTCCTTATGTGTTGCAGTGTTAGCATCTTGAATTTGTAATACACTATGAACTTGTTGAGTGGCGACAAGTCCAGAATGACTCTGAGCTTTTCCAAGTCTTTCTTGGGAACACAAAACAGCCTCCCATGAAATTTGATGGACTTCACCTTTCGGATCCCATTTTTCTCCAACAGTTCTTGAACGTACTCCTCCAGAACGGGGGTGGAGTGTTGGAAAACCCGAAGGCACGGGGGTGGAGTGCTGTACCAGCTCCAGCCCAGTCCTTTCTTGAGTAGGCTGTGGGCCCAGGGATCGAAGGTCCACCGATCCCAAAATTTCAGAAGTCTCCCTCCTACCGGTATCATCCCACTTGGACTGCCGTCCCGAGGTCTTGCCTCCCTGACCACGACCACCCCTGAATCCCCTTCCCCTTGAGGGGCGCCCAGACGAGCCTCTGGCTGCCCCTCTAGGCTTTGCTCGAAAGGAAGTAGACTGCCCTTCGAACGATGGGGTGAATGCCGTGGACTGTGTCGAAACGGCCTGGGGTACCCACTGAAAAGTGGTCGGGGTTTGTGCCACTATCTGGGGCACTGGAGGCAATGGCAATTGCAGTTGCTGTTGCTGTCTAAAAGGCTTGGCTGGCCGAGACGGTAGCCTAGTCCTCATAGTCTTCCTCTTTGGTTGAGGACCTTCATCCGGGGAAGACTTTCTTTTGATAGCCAGGCCCCACTTCTGGAGAAGGTTTCTATTCTCCAAGGCGGCCTTATCAACTACTTCTTTGACCAAATCGGTAGGGAAAAGCTCTTTGCCCCAAATGTTGGAGGAGATTAGTTTCCTTGGCTCGTGCCTCACCGTAGCCGAGGTGAACACGAACTCCCTACAAGCTCTCCTCGCCTTGACGAAGCCATAAAGGTCCTTCGTCACTGTGGCCAGATGAGTCTTGGCCACCACCATGAACATTTCATGGACCTTGGGGTCATTTGCCATCGTCTCAAGAGTAGTCTGAAGAGACATTGAGGCAGCCAGTCTTTCTTTTGTCTCGAACTCTCTCTGCAAGAGAAAGTTAGACAGCTTAGGGAGGTCCTCGCCGAACTGACGTCCGGCGATATCAGCCTCAAACTTCCCAACTGAGAACGTAAGATGGACGTCCTTCCAGTCTTTGTGGTCCATAGGTAGGGCCAGCGACAAGGGTTTACACTCCTTCAGGGAGGGGCAAGGCTTGTCGGCCTCGACTGCTTTTAGTACAGCCGCAAACCCTTTCTGTAAAAAGGGGAAGGCTCTAGCAGGAGAGGACACAAAGGAAGGGAGCTTCTTGCTCAATGCAGCTACTTTTGAGTTAGAGAAGCCCCTCTCTTTCAACGAGGATGAAAGCAGAGCTTGAGCCTTAGTATGGTCCATCACTATGACCTCCTTCGGCTCTGTCTCCTCCTTTGAAGCTGGTTCCTTCCTCAGCCGGACATAACAGTCCGGATATGATGCCTTGCTGGGCCAGAATTCCACCTCCTCTAGGGGAATTGAGCCCAGCTTATCCGAGATGACGATCTTTCCAGTTGTCATTGGCATGAGCTCAGCATACCTCCATGGGTTAGCATCTGAGCACAAGGGAAGGTCTTTCACATTGAGCCTTTTCTGGGGCCCATGTGATTCTGCAAGGCACTGCATCCGCAGTTCCATAGCAGCCGCCTTCTCTTGATTCTCCTTCTGCATTTGTTGGATCATTCCAACAATCGAAGAGAGGGCCTGTCCCAGCTCTACTGGGAGACCGGCCGATGTTGAGGGAATAGGCTCCGGAATCTGAACCGGAGTAGCCGACACCTCGTCGACCTCTTCCTCTACGACGTCCGGGGCTTGAACTTCATCCTGGCCTTCTGCCAGGAGGTCTTTTTCCAAACGCTCGTCCACGTCAGACATCCTGTCATCTAACTGGATGTCTTGCATCGCGACCGCGACTTCAGCATCCACCTGGATCTGACCTTGGGGGATCTCCTCTTGAGGCTGGGGAATCACTGCATCAGCTGATGCCTTAGGGAAAAAATACGCCCTCATCTTCTCACTTGGAAGATAAGGGCCAGAGGTGTTCTTTTGGAAGCCCCTTACCCAGGTACGAAGCTTCTCCCTTGCTATATCCCTTGATTCCGCCGTCCTAGGGGAATCAAAAGCCTCAGTAATCAGGTTAGTGCACACAATACATACCTGAGGGTCCCAATACTGGAGATCATCCTTGGAGACAGCGCATGCTGCGTGTCTCCTACAAAACTCATGTCCGCAGATGTTCTTGCTGCGGACGTTGCAGAAAACATATCCGCACTTCGGAGGGTCCCCCTGTAAAGAGAAGAAATTTCCATGAGTATCAAGTGAACTATGTATCACTGGATATGCATAGTATAGCATAACAATTCATAAAGGAAAGACACACACTTGTGTTTCCCTCACAACCCATTGTTGCAGCCTTCCAGATAATAAAATCAAATGGTTAATCTCTTCTAGAGTAACCAATGCAAGGTTTCCAGAGGAAACAGGTGAAGCTCACACCTAAGCAATGATTTTAAAATCCTGGATAATAGACAGGAAAGAACTCACTTTCCTATCTGTAGGGCAACAGCAAAGGACTGTGCAAGAAAACACAAAAGTGTTAGA
The DNA here is from genome assembly GCF_036898095.1 of Palaemon carinicauda. Lineage (NCBI taxonomy): Eukaryota > Metazoa > Arthropoda > Malacostraca > Decapoda > Palaemonidae > Palaemon > Palaemon carinicauda. The sequence goes on along the minus strand of NC_090756.1, from coordinate 12,220,819 downwards.
ACACACAGTGCTGTACCAAAACCCATACCATAGTTTTCTTCTTACTGTATATGTTATACTGAAGAATACTAGTACAGTATAGGAGAATACGTGCCGGCCGGCACACACCATAACTAGCTTTAAAGTATACTACTTAACAGCTATAAGGCGGCAGAACTCTGGTTCAAATGCATGTGCCGGCCGGCAGAAACTGCCGGCCGGCAACTGCCAATGTCGGATGGCAATGGCTGCCGGCCGGCAACTACACAAGGTAGTACCCAGCTGTCGGCCACACTCTTGGTGACCGGCAGACAAGGGCTGACATATGCCGGCCGGCAAAGGTACAAGACCGATGCCAGCCGGCAGCAAAAGAACCAGAGGACTACACCTGCCCGGCTGCCGGCCTCATAGGCCGGCAGCCGGGTCGGGTACAGCACTAGAAGAAAAATAGAATGGATGCCGGGATAAGAGTGTACACTACCTCCAAGCCCGGCAATCCGAAAGAGTGCATATAAGGAAGGGGAGAATCTAATTCAGGCTTCCTGACCAATGCCGTCTGGCTCTACCGGCAGGCATGGATGAGGGACCAAGGGAGGTCCGGGCAGCACTCAAAATATAAGCCCCTTGCCGGCCGGCAGAGCTGCCGGCCGGCAAGGGGCTGAGTCAATTCCACATCCTAACCTATACTAGGTCCAGATGTAGAACGACGTACAGTATTGTAATGGCTAGGCCATTACGGAGATAGAGGGGGAAGGGACAAGAGGGTCCTACCAACCTTGCGTTAGTGACGGATCACCCGCAGCCAAGAAACTTATTTTAGCCTAAGGGAGATCCAAGGGGGAAGGCCAGCAATACTTGCCAGCTCCCAGAGCACCAAAGCAAGGAAGGTGTTGCTACTCCCAGGGAAAGAAACTTATCCTCCCCCGAGAACAGCAACAAGGACTAGTCTGGTAGATCACAAAAGAAGGAATCATATCCACAGAAACCTTCGGTAGTGACCTAAGGAGGCTAAGCCACCTTTGTCTGTGTCAGGCCAGCGAGGGAGACTCTACCCCAAGCCAGACAAACACAGACTCAGACTAAAAAACTCTGTTGTTCTGTCCCTCTTTGAACCAGACTTACTGGAACTGGAAGGTACAGTAACACCCCAGTATAGTTTTATCGAAAATAAATTCGGAAAAAACCACTTAGGGATAAGCCCAAGGCTTAAACAGAGGGAAAGGGATTGCAGACCTTCTCCGAAGAAAAGAAAGCAACCGGGGAGTATGAGAAAGTATACTAAGGCTCCATAAGCAACTTAGCCTAGGCACCAAGAGAATCGATTACCTAAATCACCGAAACTCACTCGTATACTATCTTGGAAATATTCCACACAATCTTAAATGTATAAAACATAGCCTAAAGCTTCAATAAAATTTTAATACACTCGGAAAACCCAAAATCATGCATGAAGTATAGGACCAAACGACTAGGCTACATGGCCTAGCGTAGGCCAGAATGGCGAATACTTCGCCAAAATAATACTAAATACGAAAGGAAATCCTATGTAATGCTAAATAGCTAAAATTTATTAAAGCAAAACAACCGGGAATGTCGCTCTAACTAACTAAACTTATACCTAGCGAGCGACAGCGTCCATGATGCCTCCGGTAGGCTACGGCTCTTGTAACAAAGATTAATCCTATTAATCACTCAAAAATTTACCAAGAGCCTACATTTATACATAAAAGACATGGTACTCAACTTATCAGAGGCCGACGAAGACGGAGAAGCCATGAAAAGCAGAATAAATCCAAGATTTGCGAGAAACACAGGAAAAAATACCGAGTTGTTAAGCTACGCAAAAAGGAATACAGATGGCGCCAGGATTGGCGCCAGGCACACTTACGAATCGGGAGATAGGGAGCCTTGGGAGCGGCTCCCCCTTTTTCTTTCCCGAATTCGTTTCTTGCCAACTGCCCCCTGCGAGACGAATCTCTGTTCGGGATGCAGATTGCCATGTGGCGTGTCAAGAATACGTCCTCTGATATGTCGCGATATCCCTTTCACGAGGGATACTCGCTCCAGGAGTTAGAATTCTGGTACCTTAAGGTAAATTCTCTGGGAATATCGCCGTAGCTGTAATATAACCTTGGAAGCTACCTTATAGGAACTTCCATCAGGACGACATGGCTTGAGCCCAAAAATACACACATATATATATATATATATATATATATATATATATATATATATATATATATATATATATATATATATATATATATATATATACATACATACATATATATTGTATATATACATGATAAATTTTGTAAATTTAGACATTTTTGATATGGTATGTCACTATCGTCGCAGTTACTCGGACCAGGGTTCGATTACCCGGCCGACCAGAAGTTATTATCTTTTTTATTCCCTTTGGGTTCCAGATCCCTAGGTATAAGGGGCATTCAGATATTAAGGGGTATAATATATGGCTTATTTGAATATATATATATATATATATATATATATATATATATATATAGATAATATAATATATATTAGAAAAGCAAAAGAGTGAACGACCAGCAAAGCGATTATCCAAAAAAAGAATTTGCATGTAAGATATGGGTCGACATGCAGGGTGATTTTATGGCTATGGCGAAGTTTTATGTTGGGGTTATACCTTTTGTTTATGGCACCCAAAAAGTACTTGATAGAGCAACTATATGATCCCAAAACGAATAAATTTGGAACGGTAACTCTTCCGACATTTAACGGGTCAAAATTTTAACGTTAACTCGTCTGACATTTCACATGGGTCAAAATTTGAATGATAACTCGCCCAAAATTCTTCACGGGTCAGAATCTGATTGATAACTAACCCAAAATTTGATTGATAACTCACCCAAAATTCTTCACGGGTCAAAATTTGAACGTTAACTCGTATGACAATTCATATGGGTCAAAATTTGAATGATAACTCGCCCAAAATTCTTCACGGGTCAAAATCTGATTGATAACTAACCCAAAATTCTTCACGGGTCAAAATTTGATTGATAACTCACCCAAAATTCTTCACGGGTCAAAATATGATTGATAACTTACTCAAAATTCTTCACGGGTCAAAATTTGAACGGTAACTCGTCCGATATTTTACACTGGTCAAAATTTCAATGGTAACTTATTCAACATTTTACACTGGTCAAAATTTCAATGTTAACTTGTTCGACATTCTACACTGGTCAAAATTTCAATGGTAACTTGTTCGACATTCTACACTGGTCAAAATTTCAACGGTAACTTGTTCAACAATTTACACGGGTCAAAATTTGAACGGTAACTCGTCCGACATTTTACACAGGTCAAAATTTTAAAAGTAACTCGTCCGACATTTAACACGGGTCAAAATTTGAATGGTAACTCGTCCGACATTTTACACGGGTCAAAATTTGAAAGGTAACTCTGCCAAAATTTTTCACGGGGCAAAATTTAAACGGTAATTCGTCCGACATTTAACACGGGTCAAAATTTGAATGGTGACTCGTCCAACATTTTACACGGGTCAAAATTTGAACGGTAACTCGTCCGACATTTTACACAGGTCAAAATTTGAATGGTAACTCCTCCGACATTTAACACGGGTCAAAATTTGAATGGTAACTCGTCCGACATTTTACACGGGTCAAAATTTGAACGGTAACTCGTCCGACATTTAACATGGGTCAAAATTTGAATGGTAACTCCTCCGACATTTAACACAGGACAAAATTTGAATGGTAACTCCTCCGACAGTAGCACGGGTCAAAATTTCAATGGTAACTTGTTCGACATTTTACACGGGTCAAAATTTGAATGGTAACTCGTCCGACATTTGCCACAGGTCAAAATTTGAATGGTAACTCGTCCGACATTTAACACGGGTCAAAATTTGAATGGTAACTCATCCGACATTTTACACGGGTCAAAATTTGAATGGTAACTCGTCCGACATTTTACACAGGTCAAAATTTGAATGGTAACTCATCCGACATTTTACACTGGTCAAAATTTGAACGGTAACTCCTCCAACATTTTACACAGGTCAAAATTTGAATGGTAACTCCTCCGACATTTTACACAGGTCAAAATTTGAATGGTAACTCCTCCGACATTTAACACGGGTCAAAATTTGAACGGTAACTCCTCCGACATTTAACACGGGTCAAAATTTGAACGGTAACTCGTCCGACATTTTAGACAGGTCAAAATTTGAACAGTAACTCCTCCGACATTTAACACGGGTCAAAATTTGAATGGTAACTCGTCCGACATTTTACACGGGTCAAAATTTGAATGGTATCTCCTCCGACATTTAGAACGGGTCAAAATTTGAACGGTAACTCATCCGACATTTTACACGAGTCAAACTTTGAACGGTAACTCGTCCGACATTTTACACAGGTCAAAATTTGAATGGTAATTCGTCTGATATTCTACACGGGTCAAAATTTGAAAGGTAACTCTGCCAAAATTTTTCACGGGGCAAAATTTGAACGGTAATTCGTCCGACATTTTACACGGGTCAAAATTTGAACGGTAATTCGTCCGACATTTTACACGGGGCAAAATTTGAACGGTAATTCGTCCGACATTTTACACGGGTCAAAATTTGAACGGTAACTCGTCTGACATTTTACACTGGTCAAAATTTGAACGTTAACTCGTTCAACATTTAACATGGGTCAAAATTTGAACGATAGCTTTACATGTACTTCAGTCAAAGACTTTTTATGCACTTCAGTTAAAGACTTTTTTGTAATTCAATTAGAAACATTATGTGTACTCCAATTGAATACCTTTACGTATTACATGTAAAGACATCTTATGTAATGTACAGTACTACAGGTAAAGACATTTTATGTACCTGGGTTAATGACATTTTATGTTCTTCAAGTAGACCTTTTAGGTACTTCAGTTAGAGTCATTTAAGTGCTCCAGTTAAAAACATTTTACATACTTCGGATAAAGACATTTTATGTGTTTCAGTTAGAATCTATACGTACTTTAGTTAAAGACATTTCACATACATCGATTAAAAATATTATATGTGCTTCAGTTAAAACCTTTATGTACTTCAGCTAAAGACATCTTAACATAATTCAGTTAAAGACATTTATATGTGCTTCAGTTAAAACCTTTACGTACTTCAGTTAAAGTCATTTTACATAATTCAATTAAAGACATTTATATGTGCTTCAGTTAAAACCTTTACGTACATCAGTTAGACATTTGACATACTTCGGTTAAAGTCATTTTACATGCTTCATTTAAAACCTTTATGTACTTCAATTGGAGACCTTCAATGTGCTTCTGGTAAAAACCTTTCCATAACCCATTAGTGATTCGAAATTGTTGCCATTTACGATTTTGCATAAAAACAGAACTTGGTAAGTTTCTTTGCTAACAATAACGGGAAATAATGTAAAAAATCTCTACAGTTATTCCAATTTTATACATTTTTCATGCTACTACAATAATGAAACAGATCTCCGGACATTAAAGGTTTAAATGCCGATCATGAATGGCGGGGGCAAGGGACAGTGACATTACCCCATCGAGCAAGACAATACCCTAGAGACTGACCATATACATATGATCAACACCCACGTCCCCCTCTCCACCCAAGCTAGGACCAAGGAGGGCCAAAAAATGGCTGCTGATGATTCAGCAGATACCCCTATAGGCTCCCCAAACCTCCCATCCTTAGCTCAATAGTATGGTGAGGTTGCAGTGACAAAAGAAACTAATGAGTTCGAGCGGGACTTGAACCCCAGTTGGGCGTTCACCACTCAGGGTCGTTACCACGTCGACCTCCACAACAGTAAATTAGAAGTCAAGGACTTTAATTCCTCTATGCAATTGTCTACAAATTGCAACATTCAATTTCACTTTCCATTCCAACTCTCTTCCAGTACCACCCTTTATCTAGGAAATGGGTCGAAGCAGGGAAACCAGCCATTAGACAGAAAGGAAAAGACCATTTGTTTTTCTGGATGATTAGGCGCTGAACCAACGCAATGCCATCTCGGGAGGTAATTAAAAATTGTACAAACACGAGAGAGAGAGAGAGAGAGAGAGAGAGAGAGAGAGAGAGAGAGAGAGAGAGAGAGAGAGAGAGAGAGAGTCATTTTTAATTCTTAGGAAATATTTTCCTTTTCGAAATGTTTTTGTGTATGAGAGAGAGAGAGAGAGAGAGAGAGAGAGAGAGAGAGAGAGAGAGAGAGAGAGAGAGAGAGAGAGAGAGAGAGAGAATCATTTTTAATTCTTAGGAAATATTTTCCTTTTCGAAATGTTTCTATGCATGAGAGAGAGAGAGAGAGAGAGAGAGAGAGAGAGAGAGAGAGAGAGAGAGAGAGAGAGAGAGAAGAAATACGGATAGAGAATAGAGACATTGACATACATACAGACAGACAGAGAGAAGCATCATTGTCACAGACTTCTGACTGTAATGTTTTGTGTTTTAACTGTATATCTACGTCCATCTGTAAGATCCTGTACGAACACCACCCTCAACCCCCAAAAGTGGTTGAAAGAATCATTTATTACGGAAATTGTACCATTATACCAATCCTTCTTTGTGAAGCTCAGATTCATCCTTTTTCTCTGTTTTATGTTTTAGTTTTTATGGGCCTGAAGAAGGGACCATCAGGTTGACCCTGACTTTATCCGTCTTTGATTTCCTCTAAAATTATAAAGTGACCTTTTTTCTATTAAAGGTTTTAAAGGTCACTCATGAATGGCAGAGGCAAGGGACAGTGACATTACCCTAGCAATCCTGACAATGCCCTAGAGACTGACCATATAGATATCAGCGCACAAGGCTCCTCTCCACCCAAGCTAGGACCATGGAGGGCCAGGCAGTGGCTGCTGATGGTTCAGCAGATAGATGTATAGACTACCCCAAATCCCCCATCCTTAGCTCACAAGGACGGTAAGGTTGCAGACACTAATGGCACTAACGAGTCTGAGCGGGGCTTGAACCCCCATCTGGCAAACACCAGACAGAGACGTTACCAATCAGGCCACAACAACCCTATTCTAAGGATATTAGTTTTTTCATTCCTTTCTTATACCAGATTATATTACATTACATGATATTAATTGACGATGGATCTCGCACTAAATTTACAACTGACATATGTTACTCAACCACTAATTACTACGAGAATTTCTATGTTTAATCCAAAAGCATTTCACATCTGTTATGCAATCATTTGTGAAAGGAATCCTAACGAATCAATGAAGTGTCCCCCATCAATCAATTTCCAGTAATCATTCCCCCCATCAATTAATTCCCCCATCAACCAAATCCCAGCAATCAGTTCCCAAAGTACCAATTAATCCAGTGGCCTCTGCAAGATGAAGTAGCCATATTAAAATGTAACTAAATATTTAGTTAATTATTCCTTTTTAATCATATTGGTTATCCCAAGATCTCGTCTTGGTAGTCTCTATTGGATTTGGGGACTGATTCAATTGCCCTTTTTGGTTTATTATAGAGGTGAATTAGATTCAATTAACCTTTCGTCAAAAGGAGATTTGAATTGGGAGTCAAAATGAATGATTCGTGTGAGTGGAATGTTTAGTTCGCTTGGTTTTAAGCTTACTGACATTTTCTTATCAAATTTAATAAAAATTTATATAATATATATATACATATATATATGTCTATATACAGTAAATATATATATATATATATATATATATATATGTATATGTATATATATATATATATATATATATATATATGTATATATATATATATATATATATATATATATATCTATATACAATATATATATATATTATATATACAGTGTATATATATATATATATGTATATATATATCTATATACATATATGTATATATATATATCTATATACAATATATATATATATATATATATATATATATATATATATATATATAGTGCGTTTATGTGTGTGTGAGTGTGCATGATGCTATATTCTAATGGTAATTAGTTAGGCAAATTGGTGTTGAATAACTCATTCTCTTCGAAAGGTGAAACATATCAGTTAAATAAAGTATAAAACATTTGTGCAAAACATTATTCGACATTAAATTGTAGATATTAGTTATATAGCTCTCTCTCTCTCTCTCTCTCTCTCTCTCTCTCTCTCTCTCTCTCTCTCTCTACCGAGACATAAATTCGTCCCCCAAAGACATTCATCTTCTCACTTCTAAACACTGGAAGAGAGTTTTTCATTTTATCATAATCCCATTAGACTTCCTCACATCCCTCCTCCCCATTCCCTGAGGATTAGGATTAATCCTCGGCAGAGCAAAGCTTGCCAGGGGGATTTTTTGGTTGCGAGATATGAAGAAATCCTGGGGATTAACTTGCTGTTTTTAAGCTAACAGGCATCTGGATTTTTTGCATCGGTTTTATGCAGGTTGAAGTCATAATGATATCGGGGGAATTTTGCACCTCTCTCCCTCTCTCTCTCTCTCTCTCTCTCTCTCTCTCTCTCTCTCTCTCGTAGTAGTAGTAGTAGTAGTAGTAGTAGTAGTAGTAGTAGCAGGTTGAAGTCATAATGATATCGGGGGAATTTTGCACCTCTCTCTTTCTCTCTCTCTCCCCCCTCTCTCTCTCTCTCTCTCTCTCTCTCTCTCTCTCTCTCTCTCTCTCTCTCGTAGTAGTAGTAGTAGTAGTAGTAGTAGTAGCAGGTTGAAGTCATAATGATATTAAGGGAATTTAGCACCTCTCTCTCTCTCTCTCTCTCTCTCTCTCTCTCTCTCTCTCTCTCTCTCTCTCGTAGTAGTAGTAGTAGTAGTAGTAGTAGTAGTAGTAGTAGCGTAACTCCCAATATTCATCTGAGGGCTTTGTTCTCAAAATCTATTGGATGTTGTTTCATTGTCATAATTATATAACAATGTAGTAGTAGTAGTAGTAGTAGTAGTAGTAGTAGTAGTAGAAGCAGCAATTTAACTCACAATATTCTTCAGATGGCTTTGTTCTCAAATCTACAAAATCTATTGGATATTATTTCATTGTCATGATTATATGACAATATATAGAAGTAGTAGTAGTAGTAGTAGTAGTAGTGGACGACACACACACACACACACACACACAAATTGTATTTTCAAGCAAAGACACCTATGCAGTTCATTTACTTTTCTCACCCGGGGATCGAACGTAGGTTAGCCTTCCTAGTGAACCGGAAATGCTAATAATTCAACCAAGAGGATCAGACGGAGAGAGAGAGAGAGAGAGAGAGAGAGAGAGAGAGAGAGAGAGAGAGTTCAGAATATTTCTCAGAAATGCTTGGTATATTAATAAACGTACAAACATTAACATTAATATCAATTCTTTTATAAAAGGAAAAATCCTTTGGGAATTGTCAAAATGAAAATTAAACGCTCGAAACTTGATAAACTGACTTGGCAACAGAGGCCAATTTGTTTTTTATTTTGTTTATTCTTTTATTATTTATTTTCCGCTGAATATAAAAGATTTTGTTGACTCGCCAGTTAAAAATGGGGAGATTGAAATCTTGCTTAATTGGGCTAATTTTTTTTATATACATAAAAAGTCTTCATTTGAATATTTCACGTCCATATATTCTATCTATTTTATTTGATGAGAAATTTAATGATGATAACCAGTACATATTTTGATGAATAATTTTCAAATTCATCAGATGAATTTTATAATAAGTTGAAGATTAAATTACTCCGTAATTTTATAATTAAAACATTTATTTATACATTTTTTCACCATTTTTATCTTTGCTTTAATTATTTTGACTTTTTATGGTAATGACAGAAGAGTGTGTCTTGTTATTCATCGTTCAAGTGCCGGTTAGGTAAGGATTACTTTGACAAGGACATCCGGGTCTCTCTCTCTCTCTCTCTCTCTCTCTCTCTCTCTCTCTCTCTCTCTCTCTCTCTCTCTCTTATCAAAAGCCTTTCCAACGATAATTATTCATATTACCAAACAAAATTTCTAAAATAACTCTCTCTCTCTCTCTCTCTCT
>NC_090756.1:12195814-12205814 GCF_036898095.1 Palaemon carinicauda | reverse complement strand
AAGGAAACAAGAAAAAATCAAATATTTCAGAACATTAACATCAAAATAAATATCTCCTATATAAACTATAAAAACTTTAACAAAACAATAGGAAGAGAAATAAGATAGAATAGTGTGCCCAAGTGTACCCTCAAGCAAGAGAACTCTAACCCAAGACAGTAGAAGGACATGGTACAGAGGCTATGGCACTATATAGTTCACAGATCGAGAAATCACTCGGTTACACGTAAGCTTCTTGACAGTATTTATACTATACATATTCCTCTGTCACCCACGAGATGCATAAGGCCTCTATCTTCGAGCTTTTAAATCAATACTTCTCCATTCATCATCTCCTACTTCACACTTCATAGTCCTCATGTAGGCCTAGGTCTTCCAACTCGTCTAGTAGCTTGTGGACACCAGCTGAAAGTTTGGTGAGGTAATCTCTCTTGGAGAGTGCGAGGAGCATGCCCAAACCATCTCCATCTACCCCTCACCATGATCTCATCCACATAATGCTTGAGTAATCTCTTATCCTGTGGATTAATTATTTTCCCTCTTCAGACCATGAATTGGTTTTCAATCAAATAGCTCATTTAATCAAATCCTTCTAAACGTAATGATTCCTGACAGATCCATTATCAATTTCAATGAACTCATTTATTCGTCGAATGGTTTCATTATAAAAAAAAAAAAACTAATTACCTTTTTATGAGTAAACACACATATATCAGCCTCATCAGACTTCATTATATTCATATTATAATCACGGAGCCTTTTTTTATCTTAATCATATTATATAATGACAAATGTCTATCAGGATTTGTCTATTTGGATAAAAGGTCTTTGATGTTTAATTTAAATGAGATGGTATATTTTATAATTAGGTATTTGTTTTGTTAATTAAATGAATTTGTCATTTATTATTATTATTATTATTATTATTATTATTATTATTATTATTATTATTATTATTATTATAATTTTTCTTATTATTATTATTATTATTATTATTATTATTATAATTATTAGCTAAGTTACAACCATAGCTGGAAAAGCAGGATGCTATAAGCCCAAGGGTTCCAACAAGGAAAAATAGCCAAGCGAGGAATGGAAACAAGGAAATAAATAAACTATAAGATAAGTAATGAAAATTTGAATAAAATATTTTAAGAAGAGTAACAACATTGAAATAGATCTTTCATATATAAACTATAAAAACTTCAAAATGGAAATTTTAAATTACTTCTCCATAGCTGTAAGATTTAAATGCAAAGTATATATTATCTACTTAATAATTGAATCAATTATAATATGACTTGATATTCTCAACATATCATTATAGCAAATAGGATGTTTTCTAGATATTTTATAAACATTTCTTTCCATAATTCACATGAAATAACTTTAAAAAGAATATCTTATCTGTTAAGGATAACTTCAATTATGCCGTCTCCATGGAGAGATATTGTCCATGTAATACTAAAGCAAGGTTTACACAGTCGAACCTGGTTGTCGAACCTTGTTGTCGAACCTGCTTGTCGAACCTGCTTGTCAAACCTGCTTGTCGAACCTCTTTAGCTAACGGAGTCAGCCACAAATGGCTAATGTTTGTGGACAATGAAGCCCCGCCCACAAAAGTCAGGCGAGAACAGACTTTCGAACCGTTCGACGAACGTGTTCGACAACCAAATACTTTGTTCTCACGTTCGAACATCACTTCAAACACTGTCGAACAGCGTTCGATGAACCGTTCGACCGTATAAACCCGGCTTAAGATACCTTCATCCACGTTACTTATTATAAAAATATTCATAGAATGTTTACATCCGTTATCCCTCTCCTAGGAGAGTCAATATCCGTGTCACAAGTACCCAGATTACTGTTAAGAACTGTGACATTTAAGTACTCCCTTCTACCTTCATTATGCCAGGAATTCTAATATCCCTATCCAGTACCTTTGAGAGTCGCTGGAAACAATTAGTTCGCTTTAATGAATAAATAAAGAAGTTTGTTTCCACCTGGAAAAAAAAGGTACAAATTGTTTCTTTCCAGTAGCCCTCTGAAAAGTGGGGTTCCGAAGTTCCCTGAGACATTGCACGTTTTTCTCAGTAACTTTTGAATATTTGATGGTGAGATTCTCCTTTTGTTTACCGCTTCGAGATTACCATTCTGAGAATCCACAATGATTCTACTTTTTTTGGGAAATGTTGAGGTTTTTCTCCAGCGTGTAAACAGTGGAGGGAGATTAATACTGTGACTTGTTAGGCCTATGTCTTCTGAAGTTACCAAGGGAAAATTAAGTTGATATTTTGAATAAGTGAATATCTGACCCACTTTCGCTCACCTTCGTAACTTGCTCTCAATTATAAGCTATAATATAAAGAGAGACTTTAGCTGTGGTATTGGTAAGCTTCTAAAAGACTCTTTAGCTGTGGTATTGGTAAGAGTAGAAGAGATTCTTTAGCTATGGTAAGCACCTCTTCTTAGAGGATACTCCAAAATCAAACCAATGTTCTCTAGCCTAAGGTAGTGTCATAGCCTCTTTATCATGGTCTTCCACTATTTTGGGTTAGAGTTCGCTTCCTTGAGGGTACACTCAAGCATTAAATTCTATCTGTTTCGTTATTTCCTTTCCTCACTGGGCTATTTTCCATTTGACGAGGCCTTGGGCTCATATCATCCCGCTTTTCAACTAGGGTTGTAGCTTAGGTAATAATAATAATAATAATAATAATAATAATAATAGCATTACTAAGTTCTTTATATTCCGTCCACATATAGCCAACATTTATCACATTTTTATATCATTTCTATGTAACTACTTACATTTAAAGTATTCAAGTATATACCCACCCAATCTCTATTAAAGGTAACAAAGACACTCGATATGATCATACCTGTTCACATATAAATAATCACTGCATACGCAAATTTATATGCAGATCAATGCTGTGACTCAATTGCATAATGCATTTGGATGCAGTAGATTGAATGCATACATTCAAATCTATAAGCAACTCTTGACTTAACTAAGCACTCTAAAGCTCATTTTTTTTATAAGTATTCCTCATTTTTCTAAACAATCGCCATTTCCCAGAAATTAATCCTTAATTTTCCTCATACCGAATGGTCTCCCAGGCCCTGGTGCAGGGCCCTATGGCCTAATTTCAATAAATCAAAACGAAATGATTGAAGAGCAAAACCATCTGTTTCTGACGCCTCCAACGATAATCAAAATGGCGAAACTGTTCCATTAAGTCAAAACATAAATCAACTGTTACAAACAGTTGTAGTTGTGTCCAAATAGGCGACAAATTCTTGGATTAATTTCTAGTGTATTGTCTGAGGATGACGCCCCCCCCCCCCCTCCTCTCACCCCTCCAGGGGGGGGATTTTAACCATTTCCATTTCAACAAGTTCGCAAGCAATCAACGAAGCGAGATTCGAAAGCACCAATATGCAAGCATGAATTTTGCAGTCGAGCGCCGGAGTGAACAAAGACAGCAAAGGGAAGTTCTACGTAAAAACTCCGGGCGGATCAACTCTGATCAGCGCCATCTATTGACAACGTACCTAACTAAAATTCGCTGAAAGCTCCCACGGATGTATCATGACTATTTATAGAATTTAATCCTTTGACAGTAATACACTACAGAGGTATTGCTTTTCCATAAAATATACATTATTAATCATATTAATCATACAGTTTATGCATTTACCATGCATTATTCAGCAGTACTGACAAACGTAATACATACTAAGCGGTTTTTTTTCTTCTCAAGTCCAGATGTAATTAAAAAAGGCCGATTGATCAGCGCCATCTGTTGCCAATACACCGTACTAACGAGTGAAAAGGCTCACGGAAATTGAAGGGACTCTCCGGTCTTCCCTCTATTGTATTCATAAACAATGAGAGGGTTCAACAAATTGAAGAAGCAACATAATGTGATATCATAATATTCATCCGATTGATAGATGATCGATTAATTATTTAAGCATTGGATAATAAATTTGAAAAGTTTGGAAGGATATAATGATTAAGAAACAGAATAATGTTTTAAATCTTTAGAAAATCCGGACTGTCAAAGAATAAATAGAAAGGACAAATATTGTTCTAAAATATTTAGAGTATTTTAGAATAATCATGGAACTATTGAAGTAACAAAAAACTATTTCAGAATCGATTTAAATTATAAATAAAAATACAGTGAAGGAAAGCAGAAGATAATGATCATGGAATTGACATAATAATATACATGATTTTTAATAGATTCAAATGATGTATATATATATATATATATATATATATATATATATATATATATATATATATATGTGTGTATATATATATATATATTATATGTATATATTATATACATTATATATGTATATTAGCTATATATATATATATATATATATATATATATATATATATACATATATATATGTATATATATTTATTAAATGCCCTCAGTTTAACAATATCTCTATACTATAACTAATTGACTAGAGAAGGAAAATAAAGTTTAACATAAGGGAAAATCTTAACTAATGTATATAAAAAAATATCTACAAACATGAACTAAAATAAATAAAGAAACTATTAAGTTGTAGAACTTCTAAGTGGAAAATTATCACGAGAAATTACAATTAGCAATTATTGTGTTTACTTAAATTTCATAGAATATTTTATACATTTTGTAATGATTTTTTATATTTCGGTCCATGCTTTTAATATCCTTCTGCAGGTTTAAAGGTCGCTCATGAATGGCAGAGGCAAGGTACAGTGCCAATGCCCTAGCAGGACAATGCCTTAGAGACTGAGCATATATATATATATATATATATATATATATATATATATATATATATATATATATATATATATATATATATATATATATATAATGTATGTATGTATATATATGATCACCTCCCAAATCTCCAACCTCTACGCCCAAGTTAGGACTAGGGAGGGCCAGGCAATGGCTAATGATGGCTCAGCAGGTATACCTATAGGATCCCCAGAAAACCCCAGTACTGAAGTTGTAGTCACTATAAGAAACTGTCGAGCGTAAGCCTGTCTCGAACCCCAGTCCAACAGATCGCCAGGCCGGAATGTTTCCAATAGGCTTACCACAATCGTGAATCCTTTCTTAATTCCATAAATAAAAGTCCCAAATCCTAGTGAAGTTAAATGACGAAATATCTAAAATTATGGCTGATTATGGGAATTGGACATTTTGCTTGACTGTGACCTTGACCTTAGACTTTGACCTTCTAAATTTGACCATTTCCAGCTTTTTACATAAAAGTTAATCCCTGCAAGTTTCATTACTCTAAGATTAAAATTGTGGCCAGGAAGCTATTCACAAACAAACAAACACACGCAAAAACATACACAAACTGGGGTTAAAACATAATCTCCTTCCAACTTCGTTGGCGGAGGTAATAATAATAATAATAATAATAATAATAATAATAATAATAATAACATAAAACCTTCTATAAATATATAAAAAAAATTTCAACTCATTTTGAAAAATATCAAACACTCCTTCACGCTTAGTAGTCTGCCAGCTACGAACATTGGGGGATATCGCCCCCCAAACCAGCCCCCCCCCCCCGCCCCCTACCCCGTTCGACCCCCGTTTTTTAGAAGCCATAAAATTCGAATAGTCGATAACGCTGCAGCAACTATAATAAAACTCCTTTACTACCAATTACACAGTACTCCTTAAAAGGGGAGCGGTAGAACCTAAGTTCTTTTTTAAGCCTTTTTATTTGGAAAGTTTTTTATTATATTCATAGCATCAGCAATGCTGAAGAATTATCTCAGTTGGAATTCTTCATTTTTTCATTTTCATTTTTAGTTTTTACATTTTATTTTCTATATTTGGGAAATGTTGGTCTTGTTTTACCAAATGCATTTTTTGTTTGTAACGTTAAAATGGTATGTTGTTGTTGTTGTTAGCAATGCTGTAATCCTAGTTGGAAAATCAGGATGCTATAAGCCCAAGGGCTCCAACAAAGAGAATAGCCCAGTGAGGAAAGAAAAAAAGGAAACAGATAGAACACTGTGGTCGAGTGTAGCCTCAAGCAAGAGAACTCCATTCAAGACAGTGGAAGACCATGGCACAGAGGCTATGGCACTACCCCAGACTAGAGAACAATGGTTTGAGGTAATCTACAGTATATACAAATTCTCAGTATATTTGTTATTCCAGTCCCATCTTTTATGGCTTTCAAAACATTCACTACCAAGTTGGATCTTTATACGCATGCGTAAAAGTAACGTCCCTGACTGGTGAACATCAGACTGGAGTTAGAGTCCCGCTCGAACTCGTTAGTTCCTTTTGGTCTCTGCAATCTCATCATCCTTATGAGCTAAGGATGGCGAGCTCGGGGGACTCTATAGGTCTACCTGCTGAGTCATCAGTAGTCATTGCCTGGCCCTCCTTGGTCCTAGCTTTGGTGCTCTGATCATATGTATATATGGTCAGTCTCAAGGGCATTGTCCTGCTTAATACGGTAATGTTACTGCCCCTTGAACTGCCATTCATGAGCGGCCTTTAAGCTTTTAAACAGCATAACATGCTAAACTCCCCTTGCAAAAAATACGTGTTTAATATATTTGCAATAAGTAGCTCACTGTCTCCACTCTTTGCAAAAAAAAAAAAAAAAAATATGAAAAATAAATTAAAAAAAAGCTTTGAAAAACTAAAACGTCTTTTATTATAACCCTGAGCACAACGAAGATTCTTTTATTTCCTCTTTTTTTATTTTATTTTTTTATTTTTTTATTTTTTGGGGGGTGGGGAAAACTTTTCTCATTAAATTGAGGCAATTGAAGTTTGGAACTTTTGCCTTGAAATCCAATATTGCTAATTTTCTTGCACACAGCTATTTGCGAAAGCATTGTCAAATGTTTGCGGCTAATATTGTTTGCGGTGGTTTTGCTGTTTTTGGCAATTTTGTGGGAGACGGTTATTATTATTATTATTATTATTATTATTATTATTATTATTATTATTATTATTTTATTTTTATTTTATTTTTATTTTTACTTTTATATTCTCATTTAAAGATGTATGAATGTATATATATATATATATATATATATATATATATATATAGATATATATATATATATATATATATATATATATCTATATATATATATATATATATATATTATCTATATATATCTATATATATATATATATATATATATTATCTATATATATATATATATATATATATATTATCTATATATATATATATATATATATATATATATATATATACATATATATACATACATATATATATGTATATATATATATATATATATATATATATGTGTGTGTGTGTGTGTGTATGTGTTTATGTAAATGCATTTATGTATACAAATACATTTATACTGTATATATAAACAAATACATACATATACATATATGTATATATATATATATATATATATATATATATATATATATATATATATATACATATATACATTTATGTATATGTATATGTATATGTATATATATATGTATATGTATATGTATATGAATATGTATATATATATATATATATATATATATATATATATATATATATATATATATATATATATATACAGTACATACATATGTATTTCTTTTAAAGTTTTCCCGTAGGATGTTATTTGCATGAAATGGTGAAAAAATGAAGAACAATTTCGGGTAAAATCCAAATATTGAAGATTTTGAAAAATCGAAAACTAAATCTTTAGAATCCTTCGAGTCAAAATGATTAAGCTTCCAAAATATATCTTATAATGTATTTCAGGGCTTTTGGCAAGGCTAAAAAGATTATTCAAAAATATAAACGTGGATATATAGGTTTATATATTACGTCTAAATAACGCTTATAACGAGAAATTCCAATGACCCTTTGTTAAAAATGTTTTCTTGATATTCATAGCCTAAATAAAACCATATTTCGGATAACCTTCGAACTTCTACCGGTTAAAATGAGCACACTAAAATGTCCCCTAATTTAGCACAACCCTTCTAAAAATCGACACTCCTCTGTCGAAAATCGAACACAAAAAAACACACACTTTTAATCCCTGAAGAATTTCCCTAGAGAACAATATACTTAAACAACTTCTGACACTTTTAACCCCTCAAGATTATCCTCATATAACGCAAGACTTCCTTTATGACTATATCTCCTCTAAGCCAACACTCATTCTAGAGAGACACTTCCAGTTCTTCCAGGAATTCTTAATTTGTACTGATTTTTTAACTAAAAAGTTTCCTCATTTTCAACCTGACTTTATAAGCAAAGGAGGTTGGAATAATATCGTAAATTCTAAAGAGCCTCCGAGACTGTAAACATTGGCCAGGCTTACCTGGGACGTTCGTTCTCAGCCCTCCCCCCCACTCCCCCCACCGGTGCTCTGGGCTGAGATCGAATTTGGTTGAATGACATAACTTGCATCTTATGAATTATAGATACTTCCAACATGGTAGGGTCTAGATCGCCTCTCCGATGGCTTTGTTTTGTTTCGATTTTAACATATTTAAACAGGGTACTTCATATTCTCTCTCTCTCTCTCTCTCTCTCTCTCTCTCTCTCTCTCTCTCTCTCTCTCTCTCTCTCTCTCTCTCTCTCTCTCTCTCTCTCTCTTTGCATAAATCATAATCTATGTATTACATTTTATATAGTTTTACATTATGAATTAAAAAAAAAAGTTATTTCTGGTTTTAAGTCTCTCTCTCTCTCTCTCTCTCTCTCTCTCTCTCTCTCTCTCTCTCTCTCTCTCTCTCTCTCTCTCTCTCTCTCTCTCCTGTATAACTCGTAATCTAATCTATGTATCACATTTTTCATATAGGTTTACATTATGAATTAAAAAAGCAAAGCTAATTCTAGTATTAAATCTCTCTCTCTCTCTCTCTCTCTCTCTCTCTCTCTCTCTCTCTCTCTCTCTCTCTCTCTCACAGCTACCACGAACAGTCGACTGACAATATTTTATCAACTTTGCGTTAATATGGAAAAAAATACATAAGGAGATTTTCCATTTTTTATGTGTATGTGAATTATCAATTTGAAATATGTCGATGAAAATTCGATGAAAATAAGATTTACCATAATAAAAATTATCTAATGTGTCAGATAGATTTTCTAGATTATTGATTCATAATAAAAAGCTAGATAAATTTCTATAGACTATCGAAAGTATCCAACCACCTAATTACTAGTCAGGAGTGACTCTTGGCAAGAATCTGATTTAGTCTTTAGAAGGGTTATTATTAAACATTAGAAGACTCCTCATTACTCATTATAATTCTCTTAAGTTAGCCATTTGAAGCCTCTTTTATTACCTTCGCTAACGAAGCTAGAAGGAGGTTATGCGTCCACCCCTTGTTTGTGTGTTTGTTTGTTTGCGTGTGTGTTTGTTTGTGAACAGCTTTTTGGCAACAATTTTAATCGTAGAGTAATGAAACATACAGGGATTATATGTTATGTAAAAAGATGGAAATAATTAATTTTGAAAGTTCTAGGTCAAAGTTCAAGGTCACGGTCAAGCAAAATGTCCAATTCACAAATAGCCATAAGTTTGGACATCGTTGTCACACAGACTTCAAACAAGGTTCATATATGAAAGTATGAAAATCCACACCAATTAATGCATTATAAGGTCAAAGGTCAAGATAAGCAAAAGGTCGGGAAGTAAGCTGCCGCAGCGGAGGTTTGCACTCTAATGTGTGACCCTATAGTTAGCCATTATAACCATATCAATTATCCATTTGGAATCTCTTAATAATTCATTAGAAATCTCTTGAATAACCATTAAAAGACTCTAAAGAAACCTTTAATGTCTTCTGATTAAACCATTCTGAGACTCTCCATTAATTATCAAAATCCTATTAACTACCTCCGCCAACGAAGTTGGGAGGAGGTTAGGTTTTCGCCCTTGTTTGTCTGTTTGTTTGTTTGTGAACAGTTTCCTGGCCACAATTTT
>NC_090756.1:12170814-12173314 GCF_036898095.1 Palaemon carinicauda | reverse complement strand
TTCATCCTTTTACTATTGAATCATGGGTGACTCCAGGACCTTCATCCTTTTACTATTGAATCATGGATGACTTCAGGATCTTCATCCTTTTACTTTTAAATCATGGATAACTCCAGGACCTTCATCTTTTTACTATTGAATCATGGATGACTCCAGGATCTTCATCCTTTTACTGTTGAATCATGGATGACTCCAGGACCTTCATCCTTTAACTACTGAATCATGGGTGACTTCAGGATCTTCATCCTTTTACTTTTAAATCATGGATGACTCCAGGACCTTCATCTTTTTTACTATTGAATCATGGATGACTCCAGGATCTTCATCCTTTTACTGTTGAATCATGGATGACTCCAGGAACTCCATCTTTTTACTATTGAATCATGGATGACTCCAGGACCTCTTCATCCTTTGACTATTAAATCATGGATGACTTCAGGACCTTCATCCTTTAACTGCTGAATCATGGGTGACTTCAGGATCTTCATCCTTTGACTGTTGAATCCTGGATGACTCCAGGAACTCCATCTTTTTACTATTGAATCATGGATGACTCCAGGACCTTCATCCTTTTACTATTAAATCATGGATGACTCCAGGACCTTCATCCTTTTACTATTGAATCATGGGTGACTCCAGGACCTTCATCCTTTTACTATTGAATCATGGATGACTTCAGGATCTTCATCCTTTTACTTTTAAATCATGGATGACTCCAGGACCTTCATCCTTTTACTATTAAATCATGGATGACTCCAGGACCTTCATCCTTTTACTATTGAATCATGGGTGACTCCAGGACCTTCATCCTTTAACTACTGAATCATGGGTGACTTCAGGATCTTCATCCTTTTACTTTTAAATCATGGATGACTCCAGGACCTTCATCTTTTTACTATTGAATCATGGATGACTCCAGGATCTTCATCCTTTTACTGTTGAATCATGGATGACTCCAGGAACTCCATCTTTTTACTATTGAATCATGGATGACTCCAGGACCTTCATCCTTTGACTATTAAATCATGGATGACTTCAGGACCTTCATCCTTTAACTGCTGAATCATGGGTGACTTCAGGATCTTCATCCTTTGACTGTTGAATCCTGGATGACTCCAGGAACTCCATCTTTTTACTATTGAATCATGGATGACTCCAGGACCTTCATCCTTTTACTATTGAATCATGGGTGACTCCAGGACCTTCATCCTTTTACTATTGAATCATAGATGACTCCAGGACCTTCATCCTTTAACTGTTGAATCATGGGTGACTTCAGGATCTTCATCCTTTTATTGTTGAATCATGGATGACTCCAGGAACTCCATCTTTTTACTATTGAATCATGGATGACTCCAGGACCTTCATCCTTTGACTATTAAATCATGGATGACTTCAGGACCTTCATCCTTTAACTGCTGAATCATGGATGACTCATCTGTTCAGTAGGTTGGTCAGGGCACCAGCCACCCGTTGAGATGCTACCACTATAGAGTTATGGTATCCTTTGACCGGCCAGACAGTACTACATTGGATCCTTATCTCTGGTTACGGTTTACTTCCCCCTTGCCTACACATACACCGATAGTCTGGCCTATTCTTTACAGATTCTCCTCTGTCCTCATACACATAACAACACTGAGATTACCAAACAATTCTCTTTCTCTGAAGGGGTTAACTACAGCACTTTAATTGTTCAGTGGGCTACTTTCCTCTTGGCAAGGGAGAAGAAGACTCTTTAGCTATGGTAAGCAGCTCTTCTAGGAGAAGGAAACTCCAAAATTAAACCATTCTTCTCTAGTCTTGGGTAGTGCCATAGCCTCTGTACCGGGGTCTTCCACTGTCTTGGGTTAGAGTTCTCTTGCTTGAGGGTACACTCGGGCACACTATTCTATCTTATTCTTCTTCCTCTTGTTATATTAAAGTTTTCATAGTTTATATAGCCAATATTTATTTTAATGTTGTCACTGTTCTTATGATATTTTACTTTTCCTCTTTTGCTTTCCTCACTGGGCTATTTTCCCTGATGGGGCCCCTGGGCTTATAGCATCCTGCTTTTCCAACTAGGATTGTAGCTTAGCGAGTAATAATAATAATATTATCAAAGAAATTTTATTGAAACGGAATTTATTGTCGTGCTAGTTATGACAAAAAAATGAATAATATAAAAAAGATATGTATTGGTGTTTGACCGGGTTGGATGTGAAGGGAGATCTAGATGTAATTCTGGGTTTATTCTTAAACTTTTCATCATAAAAATTTAATTGTTGATAATCAAGACCATAAACTTTGTTCGTCTCGTTTTTAATTCTAGATGTTATCTACATTGGTAGAAAAATATCTATTTTAATATATTGCAAATATCTAGATAATATATCATTAAAATCATCATCATCATCTCATCCTACGTCTATTGACGCACAAAAAGGAATCGGTTAGATTTCACCAGTCGTCTTTATATTGAGTTTTTAAATCAATACTTCTCCATTCATCATCTCCA
>NC_090756.1:12155233-12170314 GCF_036898095.1 Palaemon carinicauda | reverse complement strand
CTTCTGAAGTATACAAGAAGTTGGATGATATTTTTTGATAGCTCTCTCTCTCTCTCTCTCTCTCTCTCTCTCTCTCTCTCTCTCTCTCTCTCTCTCTCTCTCTCTCTCTCTCTCTCCAGAATGCTGAAATTGAGGTATGTGCCTGGATGTTAGTTAATTGTTGAGTCGCAATTGTGACAGAGAGAGAGAGAGAGATTTATACTCAATCATTTCAACCAATGATTAGCATCTCATCTGTCAGTGATACTTCACGAACAAGGCAGATGTCTTTAACAAAATGAACACCAAAAATATCATCTTATGTTTCCTTGGAAATTTAAAAGAAGACCAAAAAATCTTAATTATGTCGAAATTGGCTTCAGGGGATCCCTGGAAAGCCTCGAGTCCTCTTTTATGGCTCCTGAAGGCTTGAAGAAGCCCTAAGATTAAAGAAATGAGCCCAGAAGGATGAGCTTTTGGTTCCATGAAATACTGAAGGAAACTTTCTCGTCGGAGTATGTAGGACATATTGAGCACTTAATGGTTATAGGGTAAATAATACCAACTGGGCAGGGATGGCCTTTTGGAAACGTCCCTGTCTGACGATCACCGGGCCGGGGTTCGAGTCCCGCTCAAACTCGTTACATCCTTCGGTCATTGCAACCTCACCATTCTTGTGAGCTATGGTACTGGGGTTTTAGGGAGCCTATAGTTCTATAAGCTGAGTCATCAGTAGCCATTTCCTGGCCCTCCCTGGTCGTAGCTTGGCTGGAGAGGGGTCTTGGGCGCTGGTCATATGTACATATGGTCAGTCTCTATGGAATTGTCCTTTTAGCTAGGGTAATGTCACTCTCCCTTGTCTCTGCCATCTATGAGTGACCTTTAAACTTTCAAACTGAATAAGCTGTTAGGAACATTTTTCCAGCGATAAATCTTAGCTGCTTTTGTATCAAATTTAATTTTTATTATGTTATTTCTAAAGTTTGCTTTGAAACAGTGATTTTGCTTGTTCATTTAATTTTGATTCAGTTGTCATTTTTTGTGGCAAAACAGAAGTTTTCTTGGCAAAACAATGTCAGTTTTCATTTCAATTTATTTTCAATCATAATTCTACTGTTTGAATAGGTTTATCTTGAAAAAAGAGGGGATTTTGCACAATTATCTTTTTTATTTTTAGTTTTATTCTTATTTATATGAAAGAAGTTGACCTTTTTCTTGATAAAGCATTTTTTCACAATTGTTTCGATTTATCTTAGCTACGCCATAGTATTACGAGTTAAGACAACTATTGTCTTTCCAAAATCAAGTCACTTTACTTTTTTTTCTACTTGAGTAAGTGATCTTCAAAAGAAATTTATTAAAGTTTAAAGGCCATCCATGAAAAGCAGAAGCAAGGGACAAAGACATTGCCCTATCAAGCAAGACAATGCCCTAAAGACTGACCATATTACATATGATCAAAGCCCAAGCCCCCTCTCCACCCTAGCTAGGACCAAGGAGGGCTATGAAATGGCTGCTGATGACACAACAGGTATACTATAGGCTCCCCCGAAACCCCCCATCCATAGCTCACAAGGATGGTGAGGTTACAGCGACCAGAGGAGCTAACGAGTGTAGGCGGGATTCAAACCTTAACCTGGCGATCACCAGGCAAGGACGCTATCACCAGATAAGGAGTGATTCATATATCCAAATTGGCGTCACAGCAATAATGGTCATCAATGCAGCAAATAGTGAAAAATAAAAATAATCTTCTTTGGTTTATTTTAAGTATAAAACTAAAGGATAGAAACTCGAAAGATTGAAAAGGGAATAATACGAACTGGAATGAGATTTATCCAGGTCATACTACACTATTCTTGAGTACCAACAGACAGACAGGACAGACAGACAGACAGACAGTCGGTCTGAGTAAGGTTTGCTGAATTAATACCGTAGCATGAACATGGAGAGAGAGAGAGAGAGAGAGAGAGAGAGAGAGAGAGCGAGAGAGAGAGAGAGAGAGAGGAGAGAGAGAGACATCACCTTTCACTGATACTGAGATGTCAGTAAATAATTATTGTTTTTTAATATACTTTTTCCAACCCACCAGGAGCTGTTGACGTTCACCGAGTAAAACTGATGATAAATTCTCTTTGTAAAAGAATTTTGGAGGTGAATTTTATTTAAAGGTCTCTTATCTTATTTCGACTAAGTACCCAGGGGAGAGAGAGAGAGAGAGAGAGAGAGAGAGAGAGAGAGAGGAGAGAGAGAGAGAGAGAGAGAGAGAGAGAGAGGGGCGGGTTCAGTATTCTACTCCAAACTTAGTAAACTTATAAACTTCAGCAAGACATACCTCAATAACTAAGCCCAGACGACTTCAGCATCAATTGTATGGGAGTCACAGAGTCATACCCTTCCATACCCTTCCTACATACCGTACATTCCTCATCTTCTAATTCCTTTCCCGTCATATACGTATCACAACAAGCGGGAACAGCTTCCTCAAGGGGTGGGGGGGGGGCCTGTCCTTAGCAGGGGGGGGGGGAGGGTTAGGGGTATGGAGGGGGCGACCCCCCAACGACTTCTCTCCAACTTCCAACAAGAGATGCTTAAGCAAGTTTGGTCTCTCCAGATCAGACTTTGGGAATGGGGAATCTAGATGGGGGGGAGGGGGGGGGGGTTGCTCCTGCCTCTGGGGAGAGGGTAATGGTATGACTCCATCCTACTGTCATCTGGTGGAAGTCCAGAATTGCAAAGTATTCCTGTCAGGCTCAACGTCCCTGCGAAGGATATGCGAGAGATATCAGGCGTTGCGGTCTTGGGATGAGGGGAGGCTGTATGCATGTGTATATATATATATATATATATATATATATATATATATATATATATACATATATATTTATATATATATATGATTATGTATATATATATATATATATATATATATATATATATATAGAGAGAGAGAGAGAGAGAGAGAGAGGAGAGAGAGAGGAGAGAGAGAGAGAGAGAGAGAGAGAGATTTATACATAGGTTTACTTTAATTTTCAGTTCCACTGTATTTCTCAACTGTCTTAAAATTGCCCTCTCTCTCTCTTTCTGTCTATGTGTTAAAGGGCTACAAAATGGAAAATAGCCCAGTGAGAAAAGGAATTCAAGAACTATCAAATAAAAAATATTTAAGAAGTAATGAATGAAAAAAAAATATAAATTAATTTAAAATCAGTAAAAACGTTAAGGTAGATCTGTCATATATAAACTATGAAATGAGACTTATGTCAACGTATTCAACAGAAGAGCATTTGTAACAAGGTTGAACTTCCAAAATTCCACCGATTCAACAGCCAAAATTCTAGAATTCTGTGTAGCATTGAACCTTATGGTGGAGAAGGCGGTGGAGAAGGCATGACTGTTATAATTAACTGCATACTTAGAACTACGTACATGATGATACTAACTGAGTAACTAACTAACTGAACGACGGTGCCAGAGATTAATATCCAGATCAGGAATTAGAAATTTAATAGACTGTGAATTTTACCTAACCCCTTTCTGAGTTGGGATACCTTAACGTGGTGAAAAAAGGTTTGCATATCACCATAATCAGCAAAGCTGTACTAGTCAGGGCCACCCATACTAGGATGGTTTGCTGTGAACGATCAGACGAACATCTCCATACTGGCCAAATCGCATTTATGAATTGACATGACTGAGGCCTTTATCCTTCAATAGACTAGAAACGTCTGCATTAGTTGTTGTTGTTTTGTCTAACTCATTAAGTTGGGAGTCAGCAACTGAAGACCAGACAGGAGAACAATACTCAAAACATAAAAGAATAAAATAATAAAAAATTTTGCCTAGGATAGATTGATCACCAAATATCTTATAACACTTTCTCAATAAGCCAATTATTTATGCAAATGAGGAAGAAACAGACAAAACGTGTATCACAAAGGTAAATTTACAGCCAATTTTCACACATAAATTTTTAAAGGAGGTGTTTATAGTTAAACATCTGGATATTGGGGAGTCACTGTCCTTGGCCTACTTACAATCACACTTTGAGTTCTGTTAGGGTTCAACTTCATACCCCATAATTTGCACCCTGTACTAATTTTTGCTAAATCTCTATTAAGAGATTCAGCAACCACAGATCTAAATTCGGTATTACTTATGCAAAGAGAGTAGCAATATCTGTCCAGATCGTTTTCAGTAGATATAACTGATGAAAAAAGAGTAGCATCATCTGCCATGATCTACATTCAGTAGATGTAACTGATGCAAAGAGAGTAGCATCATCTGTCAAGATCTACATTCAGTAGATGTAACTGATGCAAAGAGTGTAGCATCACCTGTCCAGATCTACATTCAGTATATGTATCTGATGCAAAGAGAGTAGCATCATCTGCCAAGATCTACATTCAGTAGATATAACTGATGCAAAGAGAGTAGCATCATCTGCCCAGATCTAGATTCATTAGATATAGCTAATGCAAAGAGAGTAGCATCATCTGTCAAGATCTACATTCAGTATATGTATCTGATGCAAAGAGAGTAGCATCATCTGCCAAGATCTACATTCAGTAGATATAACTGATGCAAAGAGATTAGCATCATCTGCCCAGATTTAGATTCATTAGATATAGCTAATGCAAAGAGAGTAGCATCATCTGTCAAGATCTACATTCAGTGGATGTAACTGATGCAAAGAGAGTAGCATCATCTGCCTAAATCTACATTCAGTAGATGTAACTGATGCAAAGAGAGTAGCATCATCTGCCTAGATCTACATTCAGTAGATGTAACTGATGCAAAGAGAGTAGCATCATCTATTTGCACTTGGAAAACGATATCCTCTTTTGTCGGATCCTGTCCAAAATGAAATAACCAGATAAGGCAGCTAACCTTGCCTGAATGGGTCTTTCTAAAAGCCGTATATTCAGAGCAAATATTTACCTTTGCTCTCACAAATGCGTAATAGGATTACCTGCATTTAGCCTCTCTCTCTCTCTCTCTCTCTCTCTCTCTCTCTCTCTCTCTCTCTCTCTCTCTCTCTCTCTCTACAGTGACCTTTATTTCAGGATTCCTGAAGCAGAAGACCAAGAAATAATGTTTTGCTTCTCAAAGCATCGATGGGGGGGGGGGGGGGGGGCTGCATCTGGGATGGGCTTACGTCATTTCCTGTTTATTTTACCTTTAAGTTTAGTTTTATTTTTTTATTTCCTAGTTTTTTATTTGATATTTTGCCTATTGCATAGATTTTCATTTTAGATGTCACATGAACATGCTTTCATAGGTGAAGGATGCTAGTGTTATATACTGTATGTAAATATATTTACATATATATATATATATATATATATATATATATATATATATATATATATATATATATATACACATATATATATATATATATTTTGTATATATATATATATATATATATATATATATATATATATATATATATGCTTATATACTTACTTTATATCTTAAAGACATGTATATTTAAGTGGGAATATATGTGTGTTACATGAATATGTGTATATATGAATACTTTATATGAATATAATATATATGTATATAAAGAGAGATATATATATATATATTTATATATATATATATATATATATATATATATTTATATATATATATATATATATATATATAATCACCATTAAGTGACATATAATCGTTAAACCCATACACGAAAACATTCAATTATTTCTCTATTTAATTTTGAATCTTCTGAAGAGACAGAATCTCTGGAGACTTTTTGGGGAAAAAAGTTGAACCGACTTTTCAAACTCTGGCAAAAGTTAAACGTTGAGTCCTAAAAGTTGAAATTAATTTCCAAATTACATTCCTTCTCAAAGGTAATGGAAGCCTTTTATTTTTTTTTATTTTTTTTTGTTTTATTTTTTTGGTTATTTTCAAGGATATTGATTTCCAGATGTTCGTGTAATATCTTCTTTTAGTTATGAAAGGTAATTTTGTGTTTTTTGTTTTATAGCTCATTTGAGATATTTAGTTTTTTATATTAAAAGAGTATTTTATTTTAGTTTTAAATTTGTTCTTTATCTAAATAAAATATATTTTATTTACTGAGAATTAATTAGAATCTGGAGAAGTGTTGATGTCCTTATCGCCAGACTGTGATTCGTGTCTCGCTCAAACTCATTAGTTCCTTCGGTCGCTGTAACTTCACCGTTCTTGTGAGCTAAAGATTGTGGGGGGGGGGGGGGGCTGTTTAGGGGGAGCTTATGGGTCTACCTGCTGAGTCATCAGCAGCTTCTGCCTGGCCCTCCCTGGTCCTAGCTTGGATGGAGAGGGGGTTTTTGTGCCGATCATATGTACATATGGTCAGTCTCTAGAGCATTGTCCTGCTTGCTAGGGCAATGTCACTGTCCCTTGCCTCTGCCATTCATGAGCGGCCTTTAAAGCCTTTAAACCTTTAAGTGTTGATGGCCTTATCTCAGTTTAACAGAGACTAAAGGTCTACGCATTTTAAAACTTCTAACCTTACTGGCTCTGTTTTAAAGGCCACTTATAAATGGCAGAGGCAACGGACAGTGACATTGTCCTATCAAGCAGGACAATGTCCTAGAGACTGACCTTTATATAAATATGATCTGCCTCACTACACCCTCTCCACCCAAGCTAGGACCAAGGAGGGCCAGGAAATGGCTGCTGATGACTCAACAGCATTTGATACATTAACGTACATACAGTATATATCCTCCACTTCTAAGGCTCTAAATGATTATATCCGCCCTTCAGGAGCTCATCAAACTAG
Source organism: Palaemon carinicauda (assembly GCF_036898095.1). NCBI lineage: Eukaryota > Metazoa > Arthropoda > Malacostraca > Decapoda > Palaemonidae > Palaemon > Palaemon carinicauda. The sequence goes on along the minus strand of NC_090756.1, from coordinate 12,163,554 downwards.
CGTTATATCTTTACTCTGAATATATATATATATATATATATATATATATATATATATATATATATATATATATATACATATATATATATATATATATATATATATATATATATATATATATATATATATATATATATATATATATATATATATATATATATATATATATATATTAACAATCTGTAGAGGTTCGTCCATAACCCTTATTTTGGTGTCTGCATTTTCATTGAACATTAAATTGGTTTTACTCATATTCATTTTCAGTCCTACATTTATACTTTCTCTATTAAAATATTTTATCATCTTTTGCTATTCCTCCCATGATTCACTAAACACAACTATGTCTTCTGCAACTCTTAAGTTGTCATGTATTCCCTTAAGATATGATCGTTCATTTAAGGTCATTTTACTGAAAACTTTTTCCATAATAATATGATTTATTATCTTGGCATTTATTGCTACATTAAATCCTGGATTTATGGGATAAAGAAAACCCTGGTATAAAAGGTGGGGATTTATGAGGTTATAATCCTCTTGGGGATTACTTATTTCAGTTTTTTATTAAGGAAGAGATATTAGTGTTAGATTCAACTGTAGAATTACTTACTTTTTCTGTCTGTTTCAAGACAATAATTCATTTCTTATTTTTGTCTCTTAATATTTACATAACATTGAAATAGTACAGAACATCTGGAAGACAGTTAAGAATTATAACAAATCTTTACTATTTCATAAGAGCCAATTTCCCCTTTAACGACCCCTATTTCCTATTCTATCACAGCATATTTTCCAATTTATTACACCCCATTTCAGGGAGGGCCTACCTCCAGTCTTTAGGCCAAACCAAACTTCGATAATTGGAAAACTTCCCTGTGGGAAATTCCTCTACCATTTCGTTATACAGATGGATAACCCTTTTCAGCCTTCGGTGGGGGTCAGAGCCCCCTGCGTCGAAGTCGGAAATGGAATGGAGGGGGTCAAGAAACGAAAATTTTCTAAAATTGACCTCAAAATTGACACTGTATATAACAGGTCATAGCAGGTATAAAGGTTCTTAAAATATTTTACTTTTCCTTGTTTCCTTTCCTCACTGGGCTATTTTCCTTGTTGAAGCCCCTGGGCTTATAGCATCCTGCTTTTCCAACTAAGGTTGTAGCTTAGCAATTAATAATAATAAAAAGTAAAATGGTCTGGTTTCAGTTCCGGTTTCATCACAATAGATGCTCACCAGAACGTCAGCCTGGCAAGCTCAACCCAACCCGCCACTGTGGTTCCCAACCGTAGCAGTTGCCTCCCCAGTAAACATTTTAAGCTGACGGGCCCAGGCTGGGATCGATCTGCTGCCATGCGAATGTGAGGCGAGCACGTTACTACTGTACTAGCCAGGAGGCTATATAGGCTACATTGGTTAAAACAATACTGTGAGGAAAAATGTCTTGAACCCATGTGCTCAAGGAAACCCTGATTTAAAGTTTTAAAGTCCGCTCATGAATGTCAGAGGCAAGGGTCAGTGACAATCCCTTAAAGATTGACCATATATACCTATGATCAACACCTAAGCCCCCTCTCCACCTAAGCTAGGAGGAGGGATAGCCAGGCAATGGCTGCTGATGACTCAGCAGGTACACCCATGGGCTTCTCCAGAGCCCCCATCCTTAGCTAACAAGGACATATACATATATATATATATATATATATATATATATATATATATATGTTTGTGTGTGTCTATATACATGCGTGTATCCGTATTATATATACTGTGTATATATATATATATATATATATATATATATATATATATATATATATATATGTTTGTGTGCACGTGTGTTTGTGTCATAAATACACACACACACACACACACACACATATATATATATATATATATATATATATATATATATATATATATATATATATATGTGTGTGTGTGTGTGTGTGTGTGTGTGTGCAGAAAATAAAAAATTCAATATCATTGCCATACCAAAGTAGTTCTACAGAAAACTTAAAAAAAAAAAGATATCAGATTATGAACGCATAAATCTTTCACATTAATCGTCAGTGACAGAAATACTAAGATCCCTGGCCATACAATAGCCTCCAGCCTTGCAGTAACATAAACTGCTTTACGACCACACAGCTGAGTACCTTACTGCTCAGTACCGCTAAGGGAAAAGTACCCATTTAATATACGTCTCGCAGTGCCTCCGAGAAACAATACCTCATCTCATCTTCAGCGCCTCGTAAGCGAAGCCATTTGTCCTCGAAGGAGGAAATAAAATCCTTGCCCGAAGCATAAGGAAGCCCTTCAGCTGAGGATTCTTACGCTCGAAGACAATCTGGGATTCCTCTGGAGGCGACGCGCGTGAGGCAATGTTGGCGGTTTGGTGTTTGTGGCTATGGGCACCTTGATGGTTTTTCAATGAATTTTCGCCTCTTTTACGATATTCGATGATATTCAACGTCATTTGATGAACAGGATTTTCGGTTTATAGTCTTTACCGATCTAGATAGTCTAGCCTCCTTGACAATTTATGTTTTTTGGTAGCATATAAGGTTGAAAATCCACTTTATACTTTGGATATCCGTTGATTATTATTATTATTATCATTATTATTATTATTATTATTAGTAGTAGTAGTAGTAGTAGTAGTAGTAGTAGTAGTAGTAGTAGTAGTAATTAGAAATTAAGTCCTTTAAATAACTGTCGTGAACACATCTTCCTTCTCCGATCTTAAAACTTTATCAGACCAACTCCACATCTCCTCTGAACGCAGTTACTGTAGGAGGTCAGCTTAGGTCAAGAGGAAAGAGGGAATTAAAGACTTCACCTGGTCAATAAAAGCTTTTCCTTCCTGAAAGGGGTCGAATGTTTACTCAGGACCAAAAGCAATTTAATGGTGATCTCAAGTCATGTAAGATTCGGTAGTCTCCAAATTGAATATAGACAGGTGAAGTGAAGGAACTGTTCGTCTTTCATCATTGATGCTATAATTGTATATATATATTATATATATATATATATATATATATATATATATATATATATATATCAGTTTTGAATTAAAAGCAATAACTCAAAGTTTTGATAATTAACTCAAAAGGAAAGTAAGATAAATTATTAACCCTTTTAAGGGCACGTAGCTTATCCGGATACATTTTTCACTATCTCTCCAAGTCTAGTGAAGATACCAGTCTGTTATCTATGCAGATAACTGGTTCACCAGTACTGGCCTCATGGTGTACTTCAAGAATCTTTTTAATTGCATATGTGTGGGCACTTTAAGAACCAAAAGGATGGGTTATCCTGTGCTCACATCTGTCAAAAAAGTGGACAAGATAGTAGTTTGTGGTTTCCAGAGGGAAGCATATAGCCATCTGTTCCAGATAATGTGTGATATCTACAAAGATGACATGCTGTCCCACCTCTACAAAAGCCAGGTTATGCATGGGGCAGTGACAGTATTCTGTGGTCTTTTCTCTGCAGCCATCCCTGCTAAGGGAGAAGCATCTATGTTCCTAATCTGGTAGCTGAATCGATAGAACTTCAGAAGTTCAAATTTGCAGCAATTGTTTTTTATGTTGAACATTAAGATATAAGTCTCATTTCATAGTATTATGGAAGATCTGCTTTGATTTTGTTGCTGTTCTTGAAATATTTTGTTTTACTTGTTTATTTCTTCTCATATAGTCTATTTATTTCCTTATTTCCTTCCCTCACTGGGCTAATTTTCCTTGTTGGAGCCCCAGGCCATATAGCATCCTGCTTTTTCAACTAAGGTTGTAGCTTACTTACAACCCTACTGCTGCTACTACTACTACTACTACTACTGATAATGATAATAATAATAATAATAATAATAGTAATAATAATAATAATAATAATAATACATATAGTGTACAGTATACACGTATATATATATATATATATATATATATATATGTATATATATATATATATATATATATATATATATATATTATTATTATTATTATTATTTGCTAAGTTACAACCCTAGTTGGAAAAGCGGAATGCTATATGCCAAATGGCTCCAACGGGGAACATTAGCCCAGTGAGAAAAGGAAATAAGGAAATAAATAAACTACATGAGAAATAATGAAAAATTTCAAATAAAATATTTCAAGAAGAACAACAACATTAAAGCAGATCTACATATATACACATTTATGTATGTACTGTATGTATGTATGTATGTATAGATACGAGTATCTCCTTTCCTTTCCCACCACCAAATCAATTGCCATTGCTTCTTGTCGACAACCGACCGACAACGAAAGACTAATCAATAACGCACTGTATTAATGACGTCAACGGAACAAGGACCAAGAAGCGAATTCCTCTCCCTCACAATTCCCCTAATGGAGGAATTCCCCAATGGAGGAATTCCTCTCCGAGTGGAGAAATCGTCGAACGTTTTAGCTTTAGCAAATGCAATCACCAGCAGAGACCAGCTGATGAGGAAATGGTACGAGAATCTATTAAGGTTTGCAGTGTGCTCTTTCTTTTCGCTTGGAAACGTTTTTGAGTGGAAATGTTTTCGGGTCTTAACGTTTTGGGATGTCAACGTTGTTTCTTTTCGAGTGAAAACGTTTTGGTGTGGAAATGTTTTTGGGTCTTAAAGTCTTGGGATGTCAAAGGTTTTTATTTCGAGGGGTTCGCGTGGAAACGTTTAGGGATGGAAATATTTTTGGGCCTTAAAGTTTTTGGATAATGTTTTGGATTTTACAGTAGATGTCGTAGGATGTAAACGTCTGGCGTAGAAACGTTTTGGGATTTAAATATTTTGTGGTGGAAACGGTTTGGAGTGTAAACATCTTAGGGTGTAAACGTTTTGGGGTGTAAGCATTTGGGGTGGAAACGTTTTAAAGTGTAAGCACTATGGGGGGGGGGGAGTCTTAGGGTGTAAACATTTTTGGGTGGAAACGTCCTGGAATGTAAATATTATGGGGTTGATAAGTCTTGAGGCGTAAATATTTTGGGGTGTAAACGTCTTGGAGTGTAATTGTTTTGGTATGGAAACGTCATGGAGTCTGTAAACGTTTTGGGATTTAAATATTTTGGCATTTAAACATCTTGGGTTGGTAACGTTTTTCGGTGGACACGTTTTTTGGATGTAAGCTTTCTTTTTAAATGCTAACAACTATGCAGGAATGAAGAAATTAATGTTACTTCAAGCTTAATTTATTTACAAAATAATTGAATTAGTCCTTGAAATATAATCATAGCGAGAAGAGTATTGTATTTAATTCAGTCTGTTTTGATTTTCTGAAAAAGTTTAAGATTCAAATTAAAATAAAGTTATTTTAATTTGATATTTTGAAAAAGAAAGAATATAGATTTTTTATTTCATAGTTCATCGGATGAAAGTGTTTGTTCCGCATGAGGTCTCTCTCTCTCTCTCTCTCTCTCTCTCTCTCTCTCTCTCTCTCTCTCTCTCTCTCTCTCTCTCACACCACACAAACATACAGACTCTGTAAATAGGGTTGACTTGCAAGAGAGGTGTTGTCAACACTGGTTACCTGGCAAATAAAAAGTCAATACCCAGGAGAGAGAGAGAGAGAGAGAGAGAGAGAGAGAGAGAGAGAGAGAGAGAGAGAGAAAGAGAGAGAGAGAGAGAGAGAGAGAGAAAGAGAGAATATTTAAAATGAATTTAACTTCATTAAACCAACCTTAGATTCTTTACAATCCAGCTTGAAGAAAGGAAAACCAAGGCTACATCAGAGAGATGAAAAAACCGGACGGGAGACTTAGGGGGAACTCCAGTAATTTCAAAAAAGAAAAATTCCGCGCGGGAGATAGATCTCCGGTGGATTTGTGGATTTTCTACCGCAACTCTCTGATCTCACCATCACTTCGGGCTTTGCCGGGTGGAAACGAAAAGGTAATCAATGGTAGCTTTGAAATGATCTTTTCAAAGAGAACGAAAAGCTAGTTTGAGGTAAAAAACGTTTCAAACATTTCATTGGAATTATCTTTGTGGTGAAAGGTGTGATTGAGTTTACCTGTGATAAAAAACGTTGTGATGAGTTTTATTGCGATGGAACGTTTTATTTGATTTGCTTGCGGAAAATTGAGTTATTGCATTTGCTGGTAAAGAGATCTATTGAATTTGAGCTCATGGGATAATGTTTTATTGGAGTTTTACTTGGTAAACGTTTACACTTCGTTGGGTTTCCATAAAAGTTTTATTGATTCCTTGTGTTAAAAAGCCTGAATATCCTCTCCTCACTGGGCTATTTTTCCCTATTGGAGCCCTTGGGCTTATAGCATCTTGCTTTTCTAACTTGGGTTGTAGCTTGGCTAGTAATAATAATAATAATAATAATAATAATAATAATGAAACGTTTTGGTCTCTGAGTTTACTTAGGGAAATATTTAATACAGTATCCATGTGTTAAAACATTTCATGAATCTCTTCGACGTTTCACTGAGTTTCCTTTTGATGAAACGATTGATTAAGTTTCCTAATTATGAAACTATTTATCAGGGGTCTTTAAAATGAATTTATTAAATTTCCTTGAGGGAAGAATCTTAGAAATAAATGTTTGTTATTCATTTTGTAAATAAGTAGGACTATACAAAATTGTTGTACATTGTTTCGACTCTCACGTAGATTACCGTCATCATAGAGTTGTTTGTGGAATGAAATATATTGTTCAAGAGAGAGAGAGAGAGAGAGAGGGAGAGAGAGAGAGAGAGAGAGGGAGAGAGAGAGAGAGAGAATATTAATTGAAAGTACCCAGTGAATCTTGTTTTGATTCAACATCTCCCATCTTGCGCTGTTTTCCTTTTTGGAATTATATTGAATCGAAATAAAAATTTATTCTTTTTCGTTGTTTCTTATAAATATTATCTATATTTTTCTTATTTAAGATGTTTTAGAATCTATTTGGTCACTATAATCCTTTGGAATAATTATGAAGAATATCTTTTAATGTGTGCTTATGCAATATCACTTGGGCACACTAATCTATCTAATTTCTCTTTTTTTTTTTTCGTTAAAATTTTTCATAGTTTATATAGGAAATATTTATTTCCATGTTGTTACTGTTCTTAAAATCTTTTATTTTTCCTTGTTTCCTTTCCTCACTGGGCTATTTTCCTTGTTATAGCCTCTGGGCTTATACCATCCTGCTTTTCCAACTAGGGTTGTAGCTTAGCAAGTAATAATAATAATAATGATAATAATAATAATAATAATAATAATAATAATGCCACGATTCAGAAATGGCATAAGACAAGCGGATGACTTATTATTATCATCACCTCCGCCAACGAAGTTGAAGGAAGTTATGTTTTACCCCCTGTTTGTGTGTTTGTTTGTATGTGTTTGTTTGTGAACAGCTTCCTGGCCACAATTTTAACCGTAGAGTAATGAAACTTTAAGGGATTAACTTTTATGCAAAAAGCTGGAAATGATTAAATTTTGGAAGGTCAAGGTCATGGTCAAGCAAAATGTCCAGTTCACGTAATCTGCCATAAGTTTGGACATCGTTGCCAAAGAAACTTCTAACTTGGTTCATATTTGAGTGTATGAAAATCCACGTCAATTGATACATGTTAAGGTCAAAGGTCAAGGCCAAGGTCGAGCAAAAGGTCGAGAAATAAGCTGCCACATTGGAGGTCTGCGCTCTAATGATTGTCCCTCTAGTTATTATTATTATTATTATTATTATTAGCTAGGCTACTTGGGAAAGCAGGATGTTATAACCCCAAGGACCTCAACAGGGAAAACAGCCCAGTGAGGAAAAGATACATGTCCACTCAAACGACCCAATAACTCTCTAACGGTCGTATCTCAACGGGTGGCTGGTGCCTTGGCAAACCTAATATCCCTAATTGTATCCCTCGCCTCATCTACAAAGATTAAGAAAAGAGAAAAGAAAAGAAAGAGGAATGTTGTAAGAAACGAGCAACCTCAGGGGACATCTAACCGCAATAATGTTGCATCTTGGGTAAAGTAATTTGTCTGAGCCAATTGTTCTTTCTCTGAGACTTTCATTCTCGGCCTTTTTTTTCCCCAGATAATGGAAATGCCACTTCCTTGACATTTCTCTCGATTCTCGAATAGTGAGACGAACTACTATTATTATTTTGGATAAAGATGGCTCAGTGGTTATGGCAATCTTCGACACAGCGAGAAGGCCTGAATTTAATCCTTAAAGATGAGTTAGCTCAACAATATCTTCGAACTTTGATTTTTTTTAATCCTTGGCAAACATCTTAATACTTTTTGTGCTTCTCTTATTCTTATGGAAGGATTCGTGTGGTAATGTGTTTGCCTAGCATTCTCATG
>NC_090756.1:12135233-12140233 GCF_036898095.1 Palaemon carinicauda | reverse complement strand
TTTAGATGGTAGCTCGCCCGACATTTAACACTGGTCAAAATTTAGATGGTAGCTCGCCCGACATTTAACACTGGTCAAAATTAGATGGTAGCTCGCCCGACATTTAACACTGGTCAAAATTTAGATGGTAGCTCGCCCGACATTTAACACTGGTCAAAATTTAGATGGTAGCTCGCCCGACATTTAACACTGGTCAAAATTTAGATGGTAGCTCGCCCGACATTTAACACTGGTCAAAATTTAGATGGTAGCTCGCCCGACATTTAACACTGGTCAAAATTTAGATGGTAGCTCCCCGACATTTAACACTGGTCTAAATTTGAAACGGTAACTCTTTCAACATTTTACACTGGTCAAAATTTGCACGGTAACTCGTCCAGTATTTTACACGGGTCAAAATTTTGGCGATAGCTCATCTGACATTTTACACTTGTTAAAATTTGAACAGTAACTCGCTGTCTTGTTACACGGTCAAAAGCACTGAAGGGAAAATTATTTAAATTTCTATGTGTTCGTATGCTCTAATTGCTAAATTATATACTATTCGAACAGATGTGTTAAGTGCTTCATCTCTCCTAATGAAGATTATCTCTGCCTCAGTACAGGACTCCTTTCTGTCATTACCGGGCAATGAGAGAAGGGAATTGATGCGAGGATTAAGATCACAGAGATCATCTCACGGAAGTTAATCTTTACTCACTTGAGTTAAAGACCTCTTACAAACTTCAGTTAAAGACTTTTTATGTAATTTAGTTAAAAACGTTTTTCCACTTCAATTACAGACTTTATTTGTACTTCAGTTAAAGAATTTTTAGGCATTTCAGGTAAAGACGTTTCTGTACTTCAATTAGAGACTTTGTGTACTTCAGTTAAATACCTTTACGTATTACAAGTAGAGACTTTTATGTACCTCGGTTAATGACATTTTACGTACTTCAAGTAAAGACATTTTAGCTACTTCAGTTACAGTCCTTTAAATGCTTCAGTTAAAGACATTTAGCAAACTTCAAGCTAAAGACATTTTGTGTGCATCAATTACGACCCTTACGTACTTTAGTTAAAGACATTTTACATACTTTGGTTAAAAGACATTGTATGTGCTTTAGCTAAAACCTTTACGTACTTTAGTTAGAGACATTTTACATACTTCGGTTAAAAGACATTTTATGTGCTTTAGCTAAAACCTTTTACGTACTTTAGTTAGAGACATTTTACATACTTCGGTTAAAGACAATTTATGTGCTTTAGCTAAAACCTTTACGTACTTTAGTTAGAGACATTTTACATACTTCGGTTAAAGACATTTTATGTGCTTTAGCTAAAACCTTTACGTACTTCAGTTAAAGACATATTACATACTTTGTTTAAAGAAATTTTTTATGTGATTCAGTTGAAACTTTTACGTACTTCGATTGAAGACCTTCAATGTGCTTCTGATAAAGTCCTTTCCATAACCCATTAGTGATTCTTAATTGTTGCCATTTACGATTTTGCATAAAAACAAGAAGTTCGCGAAGTGGAGTCTATCTTGGTTTGTTTCTTTGCTAACGAAATTTAACAGTGCTTTCAACTTTATACATTTTTCATTTCACTATACAATAATGAAATAGATCTCGGGATATTAAAGATTTAAATGCCACTCGTGAATGGCAGGGGGTAAGGGACGGTGACATTGCCCTATCGAGTAGGACAATACCCCATAGACTGACCATATATATATATATATATATATACATACATGTATATATATATATATATATATATAATAAATATATATATATATATATATGTAATAAATATATATATATGTATATATATACGAGTATATATATAATATATATATATGATCAGCGCCCAAGCTAGGAACAAGGAGGGCCAGGCAATGTATGCTGATGACTCAGCAGATAGACCTATAGGTTCCCACAAACCCCCTATCCTTAGCTCACTAAGATGGTGGGGTTGCAGTGACCAAAGAAACTAACGAGTTCGAGAGGGACTCGAACCCCAGTCTGGCATTCACCAATCAGGAGCGTTACTCATCGGCAACCACAACAGTACATTAGAGGAATAGGACATGTATTAATCTATGCAATTGACTTCGAATTGCAACATTCAATTTCACTTTCAATTCCAACTCTCTTCCAGTACCACCTCATTGTCTACTCCTTGGATCTCCCCCCCCCCCCATTAAGAAATAGGTCGATGCAAGGAAAGCAGCCATTAGATAAAAAGGAAAAGACCATTTGCCTTTCTGGATGATTAGGCGCTGAACCAACGCAATGCCCATCTCGGGAGGTATTGAAAATTGTACAACTGAACATTGACATGCTATTGAGAGAGAGAGAGAGAGAGAGAGGAGAGAGAGAGAGAGAGAGAGGTTTTGAATTCTTAGGAAATATTTTCTTTTTTCAAAGTTTTTGCGCATGAGAGAGAGAGAGAGGAGAGAGAGAGAGAGAGGAGAGAGAAGGAAAAATAATAGCTGATAGAGGATAGAGACACTGACAAACAGACAGACAGACAGAAAGACAGACAGGGAGAATCATCATTGTCGCAGACTTCTGGACTGTAATGTCTTGTCTTAGCTGTATATATAACTCCATCTGTAAGACACTGTACGAACACCACCCTCAACCCCCCAATAGTGGTGGAAAGAATCATTTATTACGGAAACTATACCAATATACCAATCCTTCTTGGTGATGCTCAATTCATCTTCTTTCTCTGTTTTATGTTGAGTTTTTATTGGCCTGAAGAAGAGACCATCAGGTTGACCCTAACTATCCGTCTTTGATTTCCCTTAAAATGATAAATCGACCTTTTTTTCTATTAAAGTCTTTAAAGGTCACTCATGAATGGCAGAGGCAAGGGACAGTGACATTGCCCTAGCAATCAGGACAATACCCTAAAGACTGACCATATATTATATGATCAGCGGCCAAGCCTCCTCTCCACCCAAGCTAGGGGACCAGGGAGGGCCAGGCAGTAGCTGCTGATGACTCAGCAGATAGACATATAGGCTCCCCCCAAACCCCCCAACCTTACCTCACAAGGATGGTAAGGTTACAGACACTAATGGCACTAACGAGTTTGAGCGGGACTCGAACCCCCGTCTGGCAAACAACAGATAGACGTTACCAATCAGGCCACAACAACCCTATTCTAAGGATATTAGTATTTTCATTCCTTTCTTATATCATTTTATTACATTAAATTACCTTTATTGACGAAATCTCTCTCAAAATTTACGACTGACATATGTTAGTCAAACACTAATTGCAAAGAGAATTTCTATGTTTAATCCAAAAGCATTTCACATCCGTTATAGAATCATTTGTGAAAGGAAACCCAACGAATTAATAAAGTGTCTTCCATCAATCAATTCCCCCATCGATCAATTCCAGGCAACCATTCCCAGCAATCAATTCCCAAAGTACTAATTAATCCAGTGGCCTCTGCCAGATGAAGTAGCCATCTTAAAATGTAACTAAATATACATTTCATTATTCCTTTTTAATCATATTGGTTTTATCCCAAGATCTCTTCTTGATAATATCTATTGGATTTTGAGACTCAAAGAGTTTCAATTGCTCTTGTTGGTTTATTATAGAGGTGAATTAGATTCAATTAACCTTTCGTCAAAAGGCGATTGGAATTGGGGAGTCAAAGTTAATGATTCGTGTGGTAGAAGTGGGTAATTATATTTGCGTACTTTGAGGGTTTAGATTGTGTGGTAAGAAGTAATTTTGAATGTTTTATTCACTTGCTTTTAAGCTTACTGACATACTCTTATCAAATCTAATCTAATATATATATATATATATATATATATAAATTATAATAAATTTTATATATATATATATATATATATATAAATTATAAATAAATTATATATATATATATATATATGAGTGTGTGTGTGTATGATGTTATTTTCTAATAATAATCACTTAGACAAATTGCTGTTAAATAACGTATTCTCTTTAAAAAGGTGAAACATAGTTAAATTAAGAATAAAACATTTTGTGTAGAAAATTACTCTATTATTAAATTGTAGATACTCTCTCTCTCCTCTCTCTCTCTCTCTCTCTCTCTCTCTCTCTCCTTTTACCGAGACATAAATTCGTCCCCCAAAGACATTCATCTTCTCACTTCCAAACACTGGAAGAGAGTTTTTTCATTTTATCCTAATCCCATTAGACTTCCCCACATCCCTCTTCCCCATTCCCTGGGGATTAGGATTTATCCCAGGCATAACTAAGCTTGCCAGGGGGATTTTTTTTGGTTGCGAGAGGTGAAGAAATCCTGGGGATTAACTTGCTGTTCTTAAGGTAACAGGTATCTGGATTTTTTGCATCGGTTTTATGCAGGTTGAAGTCATAATGATATTAGGGGGATTTGGCACCTCTCTCTCTCTCGTCTCTCTCTCTCTCTCTCTCTTCGTAGTAGTAGTAGTAGTAGTAGTCTCTCTGTCTCTCTCTCTCTCTCTCTCTCTTCTGAGTAGTAGTAGTAGTAGTTTCTCTCTCTCTCTCTCTTCTCCTCTCTCTCTCTCTCTCTCTCTCATTGTAGTAGTAGTAGTAGTAGTAGTAGTAGTAGTAGTAGTAGTAGTAGTTTCTCTTCTCTCTCATTGTGTAGTAGTAGTAGTAGTAGTAGTAGCAGCAGTAGGTTTGAGTCATAATGATATTAGAGGAATTTTGCAACTCTCTCTCTCTCTCTCTCTCTCTCTCTCTCTCTCTCTCTCTCATTGTAGTAGTAGTAGTAGTAGTAGTAGTCGTAGTAACAATTTAACTCCCAATATTCTTCTAAGGGCTTTGTTCTCAAATCTAAAAAATCTATTGGATATTGTTTCATGGTCATAATTATATGACAATATATAGTAGTAGTAGTAGTACGTAGTAGTAGTAGTAGTAGTAGTAGTAGTAGTAGTAGTAGAAGTAGTAGTAGAAGGAACACACACATACAGACACAAACATACACACATTGTATTTTCAAGCAAAAACACC
>NC_090756.1:12112733-12130233 GCF_036898095.1 Palaemon carinicauda | reverse complement strand
CATTTCTTTGAAAACCAAAAAAGATCTTCCTTTCAATAGAGAGTTTCTAATACATCTATTAAAACCTAGAATATTCCGATAATATTCTGTAGCTGCATTGATTTCTGCCTATTCTCGATTGGCCAGGGCACCAGCCACCCGTTGAGATACTATAGCTTAGTTATTGGATCCTTTAACTGGCCATACAGAACTACATTGGATCCCTCTCTCCAGTTACGGCTCATTTTTACTATGCCTACACAAACACCAAATATCTTGACCTATTCTTTTTACATTCTCCTCTGCCTTCATACTCATGACAACACTAAGATTACCAAACAATTCTTCTTTGCTCAAGGGGTTAACTACAGCACAGAAATTGTTCAGTGGCTACTTTCCTCTTGTTAAGGGTAGAAGAGAGACTTTTGCTATGGTAAGCAGCTCTTCTAGGAGAAGGACACTCCAAATCAAACCGTTGTTCTCTAGCCTTTGGTAGTGCCATAGCCTCTGTACCATGGTCTTCCACTGTCTTGTGTTAGTTCTCTCTTGCTTGAGGGTACACTCGAGCATACTATTTCTACCTTTTTTCTCTTCCTATTGTTTTTATGAAGTTTTCATAGTTTATACATGATAGATCTAATTCAGTGTTGTTAATGATTTTAAACTATTTTATTTTGATTCTTATCACTTCTCTTATTGTTTGTTTATTTCCTTGTTTTCTCTCCTCGCTGGGCTATATTTCATTGTTGAAGCCCTTCGGCTTTTAGCATCATGCTTTTCTAACTAGGGTTGTAGGTTAGCTAGTAATAATAATAATAATAATAATAATAATAATAATAATAATAATAATAATAATGATAATAATAATAATAATAATAATAATAATAATAATAATAATAATAATAATCCAGTCTATGACAATTGGCTGGCCAACTTCTGTAACTTAATCTTAAAACCAAATTTTTTTTTTAAACTTTATAATAATAATAATAATAATAATAATAATAATAATAATAATAATAATAATAATAATAATAATAATAAAGATACCAACAAACACATCTAAATGTCAACACCCAAGACTAACATCCCAAGAAAGAAAACGTTTAAACGTTTTTCCTTCAGTAAAGAGGAGAGAAAGCATCTCCACCTCCTCTCCTCTGCAGACTGCAACTAAGGGTAAACACGAGTGACGTCACTCTTTTAATAGAGCAAACAGACTTCATGCCAATACCGATAATATTATCGTTCTTTTGTAAACAAGCAGGCGCTTGGAACTGGAGATTTTAAAGGAGCGATATTTTCGCGTCTGATGAAGTTGACTATTTTTGTCTTTTTTTTTATAAGAGTTGATTTTGTTTTAAAGGATGGTGTGTGTGGGGCGGGAGTAATTTTGCATTTGTAGGTCTGTTCATCTTGATATGGTAGGTAAATATTAATTTGAATTGATAGGAAATCGGGTTAACTTATATATATATATATATATATATATATAAATCTATATATATATATATCTATATATATATCTATATATATATATATCTATATATTATATATATATATATATATATATATATATATATATATATATATAGACATATATGTTATATATATATATATATATATATATATATATATATATATATATATATATATATATATATATATATATATATATATATATATATATATATATATATATATATATATATATATATATATATATATACAGAAAGAGAGTGTATATGTAAATAAGAAACCCACAGTAGAGCAAATGGTTCTTCGAACTCATGCCAAGATCATTTAACATCAGAATGACTGAATAATTGAACACATCTTCCCACTAACAGAAACCGGTCCCCTCTTCCTCTAATGGATGAATCATTCCCGAAGGTAATTCCTTCTTAAATGTCTAATAAAAGACGCCATTACTATTTCAAGTTACGTAATACTTAATGAGAAGAGAATATCATGACTGGAATGGACGCTGGAATCATACGGATGGTTGGAATTGGGGGAATTGGGAAGATTGATTGACCTTAAGTTTCTATTCCCTATTCATCTTTAAGTTGCGTGAAGATTGAAAGATTTAAAGGCCGCTCATGAATGGGAGAGGCAAGGGACAATGACATTGCTCTATGAAGCAGGATAATGCCCGAGAGACTGACCATATTTATTTATGATCAGCTCCCAAGCCTCGTCTCCTCCTAAGCTAGGACGTGGGAGGGCCAGGCAATGGCTGATGATGATTCAGCAGATAAACCTATAGGCTCACCCAAACCCCGCATCCTTAGCTCACAAGGATGGTGAGGTTGCAGCGACCAAAGAAACTACCAAGTTTGAGTGAGACTCGAACCCTAGTCTGGCGTTCGCCAGTCAGGGACGTTACCACATTGGGGTATTGAAGCTGATTTTGATAAGTGAAATTAATGGTTGTAATAGCCTTTTGGAATCATCCCTGCCTGGCGATTTGTTGGCCTGGGGTTCGAGACTCGCTCAAGTTTGATAGTTTCTTGTACTGCCTGCAACCTCACCATCCTTGTGAGCTAAGCCTGTGGGGTTGGGGGGAGGCTATAGATCTACCTGCTGAGTCATCAGCAGCCATTGCCTGGCCCTCCCTTGTCCTAGCCTGAGTGGAGAATAGGCTTGGCGCTAATCATATGTATAGATAGTAATTTTCTGGGGCATTGTCACTGTTCCTTCCCTCTGCCATTCATGAGTGACCTTTTAACCTTTAGGGTCAGAACCCTGCGTTCCACCCGACTCCAAACCTGGTTCCGGAGACCAAGGTCGAAGACCTGTGATCGAATAATAGGGGTAACTTTCCTAGTCGAGAATCCAGTTAAAGGCTTCCCGATGCCATGCATAGGAAGCGATTGTCACTTGGCTCGTAGTTTAGGTGAAGTAAACTTAAGCTTTCTCGAAGGAAAATCGTCTGGCTGGATTCAAATTGTTCAACTTGGTCGGGTTGACGTCGAAGGCATTATTATTATTATTATTATTATTATTATTATTATTATTATTATTATTATTATTACAAGCCAAGCTATAACCCTAATTAGAAAATCGGGATGCTTTAAGCCCAGCGGCTCCAACAGGAAAAATAGCCCAGTGAGGAAAATAAACAAGAAAAAATGAAATATTTCAAGAACAGTAACATCAAAATAAATATTTCCTATATAAACTATAAAAAAAAAACTAGCAAATCAATAGGAAGAGAAATAAGATAGAATAGTGTGCCCAAGTGTACCCTCAAGCAAGAGAACTCTAACCCAAGACAGTGGAAGACCATGGTACACAGGCTATGGAACTATCGAATTGCACAGGTCGAGAAATCACTCTGTTACACGTAAGCTTCTTAACAGTATTTATACTATACACATTCCTCTGGCAACCACGAGATGCATAAGGCCTCTATCTTCGAGCTTTTAAATCAGTACTTCTCCATTCATCATCATCTACTTCACGCTTCATAGTCCTCAGCCATGTAGTCCTGGGACTTCCAAACAGTCTAGTAGCTTGTGGAGCCCAGTTGAATGTTTGGTGAGCTAATCTCTCTTGGAGAGTGCAAAGAGCACGCCCAAATCATCTCCATCTACCCATCACCATGATTTCATCCACATAATGCTTGAGTAATCTCTTATCCTGTGGATTAATTATATCTCTTCATACCATGAATTGGTTTTCAATCAAATAACTCATTTAATCAAATCCTTCTAAACGTAATGATTCCTGACAGATCCATTATCAATTTCAATGAACTCATTTATTCGTCGAATGGTTTAATTATAAAACAAACTAATTACCTTTTTTTGAGTAAACACACAAATATCAGCTTCATCAGACTTCATTATATTCATATTATAATCACGGAGTCTTTTTTTTATCTTAATCATATTATATAATGATAAATGTCTATCAGGATTTATCTATTTGGATAAAAAGGTCTTTGATGTATAATTTAAATGAGATGGTATATTTTATAATTAGGTATTTGTTTTGTTAATGGAATTAATTTGCCATTATTATTATTGTTATTGTTATTGTTATTGTTATTGTTATTATTATTAAATAAACTACAACCCTAGTTGGAAATGCAGGATGCTATAAGCCCAAGGGCTCCAACAGGGAAAAATAGCCCAGTGAGGAAAGGAAACAAGGAAATAAATAAACTATAAGAGAAGTAATGAAAATTGGAATAAAATATTTTAAGAATAGTAACAACATTGAAATAGATCTTTCATCTTTAATCTATAAAAACTTCAAAATAGAAATTATAAATTGTTTATCCACAGCTGTAAGTTTTAAATGCAAAGTATATTTTATCTACTTAATAACTGAATCAATTATAATATGACTTGATGTTCTCAACATATCCTTATTTTGGATGTTTTCTAGACATTTTATAAATAAATTTTCTTCATAATTCACATGAAAATATTTAAAAAGAATATCTTATCAGTTAAGGATAATAACTTCAATTGAGCCGTCTCCTGGGAGAGATCTTGTCCATGTAATACTAAAGCGGTGTTTCACTGTCGAACGGTTTATCAAACCCAGTTGTCAAACCCAGTTATCAAACCTGGTTGTCGAACCTGGTTGTTGAACCTGGTTGTCCTAGAGGTGGAGTCAGCCACAAATGCATACCTGGGTGCCGAACCCGATTGTCGAACCCGGTTGTCAAACTTGCTTGTCAAACTGTTCGATTGTCTAACCTGGAGTCAGTCACAAATGCATAAGGTTTTTAGACAATGAAGCCCCTCCCACAAAAGTCAGGCGAGAAAAGACTTTCTTCGAACCATTCGACGAACGTGTTCGACAACCGAATACTCCGTTCACACGTTCGAACATCTTTTCAGACACTTTTCTGTCGAACCACGTTCGACGAACCGTTCGACCGTATAAACCCAGCTTAAGGTACCTCCATCCATGTTACTTATTATAAAAATATTCATAGAATATTTCCATCAGTTATCCCTCTCCTAGGAGAGTCAATATCCGTATCACAAGTACCCAGATTACTGTTAAGAATTGTGACATCTCAGTACTCCTTTCCGCCCTCATTACTCCAGGAATTCTAATATCCCTATCCAGTACATTTGAGAGTCGCTGGAAACAAGTAGTTCGTTTTAATAAATAAATAAAGATGTTTGTTTTCACCTGGAAATAAAGGTAGAAATTGTTTCTTTCTACTCGCCCTCTGAAAAGTGGGGTTCCGAAGTTCCCTGAGACATTGCACGTTTTTCTCAGTAACTTGTGAATATTTGATGGTGAGATTCTCATTTTGTTTACCGCTTCGAGATTACAATTCTGAGAATCCACAATGATTCTACTTTCTTTGTTTTTGGAAATGTTTAGGTTTTTCTCCAGTGTGTAAACAGTGGAGGGAGATTAATACTGTGACTTGTTAGACCTATGTCTTCTGGAGTTACGATGGGAAAATTAAGTTGATATTTTGAATAAGTGAATATCTGACCCACTTTCGCTCACCTTCGTACCTTGCTCTCAATTATAAGCTATAATATAAAGAGAGACTTTAGCTGTGGCATTGGTAAGCTTCAAAAAGACTTTAGGTGTGGTATTGGTAAGGGTAGAAGAGACTCTTCAACTGTGGTATTGGTAAGGGTAGAAGAGACTCTTTAACTATGGTAAGTAGCTCTTCTAGGAGAAGGACACTCCAAAATCAAACCATTGTTCTCTACTCTTGGGTACTGTCATAGCCTCTATACCATGGTCTTCCACTACCTTGGGTTAGAGTTCGCTTGCTTGAGGGTACACCGGCACACAATTCTATCTGTTTCCTTATTTCCCTTCCTCACTGGGCTGTTTTCTTTGTTGGAGCCCTTCTGCTTAATCAGCCTGCTTATCCAACTAGGGCTGTAGCTAAGCAAATTCGTAATAATAATGATAATAATAATAATAATAATGATAGTAATAATAATAATAATATTATTATTATTATTATTATTATTATTATTAAGTGCTTTATATTCCCTCCACATATAGCCAACATTTATTACATTTTTTTTTTATCATTTATATGTTGCTACTGACTCACATTTGAAATATTCAAGTATATACCCACCCAATCTCTATTAAAGGTAACAAAGACACTTGATATGATCATACCTTTTCACATATAAATAATCACTGCATACGCAAATTTATATGCAGATCAATGCATTGACTCAATTGCATAATGCATTTGGATGCAGTAGATTGAATACATACATTCAAATCTAAAACAACTTTTGACTTAACTAAGGAATCTCTAAAGCTAATTTTTTTTATAAGTATTGCTCATTTTTCTAAAAAATCGAGATTTCTTAGAAATTATCCTTAATTTTCTTCTAACTGAATGGTCTCCCAGGCCCTGGTGCAGGACATATGGCCTAATTTCAATAAATCAGAACAAAATGATTGAAGAGCAAACCATCTGTTTCTGACGCCTCCAACGATAATCAAAATGGCGAAACTGTTCCATTAAGTCAAAACATAAATCAACTGTTACAAACAGTTGTTGTGGTATCCAAATAGGCGACAAATTCTCGGATTAATTTCTAGTGTATTGTCTGAGGATGACGTCCCCCGCCCCCCTCCTCTCCCCCCTCCTGGGAGTGATTTTAAACATTTCCATTTTGACAAGTTCGCAAGCAATCAGCGAAGCGAGATTCGGAAGCACCAATATGCAAGCATGAATTTTGCAGTCGAGCGCCCGAGTGAACAAAGACAGCAAAGGGAAGTTCTACATAAAAACTCCGTGCGGATTAACACTCTGATCAACGCCATCTATTGACAACGCACCTAACTAAAATTCACTGAAAGCTCCCACGGATGGATCACAACTATTTATAGAATTTAATCCTTTGACAGAAGTACACTACTGAGGTATTGCTTTTCCAATAGATATACATTTTTAATCATACAGTATATTCATTTACCATTCATTATTCGGCAGTGACAAACGTAATACATACTAAGCGCTCTTTTTTTCTCAAGTCCAGATGTATACAAAAAGATCGACTGATCAGCGCCATCTGTTGACAATGCACCTTGGTAAGGGAAAAGGTTCACGGAAATTGAAGCGACTTTCCAGTCTTCATTTTACTGTATTTCTAAAGAAGGTAATGGTTCAACAGATTCTGTTCTCAAATGATTTTGACATTTACGAATAATTGAAGAAGCAACAGAACGTGATATTAAGATATTCATCCTATTGCTAGATAACCGATTAATTATTTAGCATTGGATAATAAATTTATAAAGTTTGGAAGGATAGAATGATTGATTATGCATTAAAATAGGGTTCTAAATCTTTAGCAAATCCGGATTGTCAAAAAACTAATAGAAAAGACAAATATTGTTCTAAATATTTAGAGCATTTTAGAATAATCGTGGAATTATTGAAATAACAGAAAATTATTTCAGAATCGACTAAATATTATAAATAACAAAACAATGAAGGAAAGCAGAAGATAATGACATAATAATAAACATAATTTCTATTAGATTCAAATCATATTATATATATGAAAAACCATCAGTTTAACAATATTTATTTACTATAACTAATTAACTATCATAGGACACATTCAATATCCTTCTGCAGGTTTAAAGGTCACTCATGAATGGCAGAGGCAATGCACAGTGACAATGGCCTAGCAGGACAATGCCCTAGAGACTGAACACACACACACACACACACACATATATATATATATATATATATATATATATATATATATATATATGATCAGCTCCAAAATCCCCCACCTCTACACCCAAGTTTGGACCAGGGAGGGCCAGATAATGGCTACTGATGACTGAGCAGGTAGACCTATATGTTCCCCTGCAAACCCCATCCTTAGCTCACAATTAATGATAAGGTTACAGACACTAAAATAAACCATTGATCTTAAGCCTGTCTCGAACCCCAGTCCAACAGAACGCCAGGCAGGGATGTTTCCAATAGGCTTACCACAATCCTGAATCATTTATTAATTCCATAAGGAGAAGGACACTCCAAAATCAAACCATTGTTCTCTAGTCTTGGGTAGTGCCACAACCTCTGTACCATGGTCTTCCACTGGCATGGGTTAGAGTTCTCCTGCTTGAGAGTACA
This sequence comes from Palaemon carinicauda, assembly GCF_036898095.1. NCBI lineage: Eukaryota > Metazoa > Arthropoda > Malacostraca > Decapoda > Palaemonidae > Palaemon > Palaemon carinicauda. The sequence continues at coordinate 12,122,132 of NC_090756.1, read as the reverse complement.
TTCGAGCACACTCTCCTATCGTATTTCTCTTACCCTTGTTTTGTTAAAGTTTATATAGTTTATATAGGAGATATTTATTGTCACTCTTCTTAAAATATTTTATTTTCTTTTTTTCCTTTCCTCACTGAGCTATTTTCCCTGTTGGAGCCCCTAGGCTTATAGCATCCTGCTTTTCCAACTAGGGTTGTAGCGTAATAATAATAATAATAATAATAATAATAATAATAAGAAGAAGAAGAAGAAGAAGTAAAAGTCCCAAATCCTAGCGAAGTTAAATAACGGAATATCTATTGGTATAGAAAATGAATATGACGTCACTTTTTTGAAGTCCGATCTCCATAATTTCAGATGGAGAATTGAACAGCTTATCACGTTTCAAAGCCAATTATTTATGCAAGTAATTATAATCAACGGCACTATTATACTAATATTGGATTTTATCTAAATATACAATTAAAATGGGATAGATTCATTTCCTACATGGCGATGCAGTTGGAAAGAAATTGTGAAGTTCAAACTGATAGCTAATGCTTTTATGTTGAACAGGATGACATAAGTCTTTCTTCAGGGTTTATATATGACATGTCTATTTTAGCGTTGTTGTCTAGCTTAGTTTTATAATCAATATTCATTGCTTCTCGTGTAGCTTATTTGGTTCCTTATTTCCTTTGCTCATTCGGTTACTTTTCCTTGTTGAAGTCCTTGGGCTTATAGCATACTACTTTTCCAACTAGGGCTGTAGCTTAGCTAATAATGATAATGATAACTAGAAAAGAAGTCCGAGAGTGCAGACCTCCTCTACGGCAGTTTATTTCTCGAAACCAGCTTGCCTTAGGGTAAATTCCATCAACCTATTGTTCGACTATGACCTTGACCTTTGACCTAGGACTTTCAAAAATGAATCACTTTCACGTCTTAGCATAACAGATAATCCTTGAAAGTTTTACTACTCTGTGAGTAAAATTGTGGCCAGGAAGTTGTTCACAAACAGACAAACAGTGGCAAAAACATAACCTCCTCCCAATTTCGTCGGCGGAAGTGTAATAGTCATAACTAGAGGGGCACTCAGTAGAGCGCAGACTTCCGATGTGGCAGCTTATTTATCGACATTGACCTTGACCTTTGACCTTAACATGTATCAATTGGTATTGATTTTCATATACTCAAATATGAACCAAGTTTGAAGTCTCTGTGACAACGATGTCTAAAATTATGGCTTATTACGAGAATTGGACATTTTGCTTGACTGTGACCTTGACCTTAGACTTCGACCTTCTAAATTTAACCATTTCCAGCTTTTTACATGAAAGTTAATTCCTGCAAGTTTCATTACTCTACGATTAAAATTGTGGCCAGGAAGCTATTCACAAACAAACATACACACGCAAAAACATGAACAAACTGGGGTTAAAACATAACCTCCTTCCAACTTCGTTGGCGGAGGTAATAATAATAATAATAATAATAATAATAATAATAATAACATAAAACCTTTTATAAATATATAAAAAAAAATTCAACTCATTTTGAAAAATATCAAACACTCCTTCACACTTAGTAGTCCGCCAGCTACGAACATTGGGGGAAGAATATCCTCCCCCCTCCAAACATTCCCCCCACCCCTACCCCGTTCGACCCCCGTTTTTTAGAAGCCATAAAATTCGAATAGTCGATAACGCTGCAGCAACTATGATAAAACTCCTTTACTACCAATTACACAGTACTCCTTAAAAAGGGAGCAGTAGGTCGTAAGTTCTTTTTTAAGCCTTTTTATTTGGAAAATTCTTTTTTATATTCATAGCATCAGCAATGCTAAAGAATGATCTCAGTTGGAATTTTTCATTTTTTCATGATCATTTTTCATTTTATTTTTAAATATGTTTTGGAAATGTTGGTCTTGTTTTACCAAATATATTTTTTGTTTGTAACGTTAAATTGTTGTTGTTGTTGTTGTTGTTATTAGCTATGCTACAATCCTAGTTGAAAAAAATCAGGATGCTATAAGCCCAAGGGCTCCCACAAAGAACTTAGCCCAGTGAGGAAAGAAAAAAAAAAGGAAACGGATAGAACACTGTGCCCGAGTGTACCCTCAAGCAAGAGAACCCTAACCCAAGACAGTGGAAGACCATGGTACAGAGGCTATGGCACTACCCAAGACTAGAGAACAATGGTTTGTAGTTTACTGTGTAATCTACAGTATATACAATGAAATTTCCCTTAAAGCAAAAAACTACAAATTTTTCAGTATATTTGTTATTCCAGTCCCATCTTTACGTCTTTCAAAACTTACACTACCAAGTTGGATCCTTATACGCATGCGTAAAAGTAACGTCCCTGACTGTTGAACACCAGGCTGCGGTTCGAGTCCCGCTCAAACGGCGTGGGGAAGTTCTGAACGGCTGCTACCTTCTCAGAGAGGGGATGGACTCCTTCAGGAGTGATGCGGTGCCCTAAGAACGGCACTTCGTTGACGCCAAAGATGTCGTACTGGACTATAAGGCCATTTTGTTGTAGGCGGTCGAGCACGATGCGCAGGTGACGGAGTGATAGGTGCAGTACTCGAACAGGTGGTCAACGGCTCGCCCCGCCCATTGGCCTTCTTCCGCAGAATCCGGTTATTCTACCTTCGATTGGAATTCCTGGCGGTGCACTTGGCTGTCCGTCACTTTCGCCATTTCTTAGAATGTACGCCCTTCGTCATTCGCACAGACCACATACCTCTGGCGCACGCCTTCACTCGACAGTCTGACGCCTGGTCCGCCCATCAACGCCGACATCTCTCCGCCGTGGCTGAATACAATTGCACCCTTCAACACGTCCCCGGGGAAAATGAATCCCGTTGCCGATGCCCTGTCAAAAGAAACGTTGGCCACCGTTCATCTGGGATTGGATTACAACGCCTTGGCTGAAGCCCAACGACAGGATCCAGAGTATCAAGCATGTAGGACATCCTGCACATCCCTCTGTTGGGAAGACGTCCCCCTCCACGACTCCAACACCACCCTCGCATCTTAGGGAACCTCCCCTTCTGTGTATGTTACGCGGACGACATACTTGTGTTCTCTTCCTCAAAAGAGGTCACTCTGGGGTCACCACGTCACACTAGTTGCTTTGGTCTCTGCAATCTCACCATCCTTGTGAGCTAAGGATGGGTGTGTTTGGGGAAGCTTATATGTCTATCTGCTGAGTCATCAGTAGTCATTGTCTGGCTCTCCCTGGTCCTAGCTTTAGTGGAGAGGGGGCTTGGGGGCTGATCATATGTAATATGATCAATCACTAGGACATTGCCCTGCTTGATAGGGCAATGTCACTGCTCTTTGCCTCTGCCATTCATGAGCGGCCTTTAACCTTTTCAACAAGTAGCCCACTGTCTGCAAGCTTCGTAAAAAAAAAAAAAAAAAAAAAGAGGAAAAGCTTTGAACAACTAAACCGTCTTTTATTATAACCCTGAGCACCACGAAGATTCTTTTATTTCCTCTTTTTTTCTTTTTTGGAAACTTTTCTCATTAAATTGAGGCAATTGAAGTTTGGAACTTTTGCCCTGAAATCCAATATTGCTCATTTTCTTGCACAGTGCAATTTGCGAAAGCATTGTCAAATGTTTGCGGCTAATATTGTTTGTGGTGGTTTTGCTGTTCTTGGCAATTTTGTGGGAGACGGTTATTATTATTATTATTATTGTTATTATTATTATTATTATTTTATTTTTATTTTTATTTTTATATTCTCATTTAAAGATATATGAATGTATGCATATATATATATATAAATATATATATATATATGTATATATATATATATATATATATATATACATTAATATAATGTATATATATATATATATATATATATATATATATATATATATATATGTGTGTGTGTGTGTGTGTGTGTGTGTGTGAGTGTGTGTATGTGTTTATGTAAATACATTTATGTATACATATACATTTACAATGTATATATAAACAAATAAATACATATATATATATATATATACATGTATATATATATGTGTATGTATATATATGTATGTATATATATGTATGTATATATATGTATATATGTATATATATATATATATATATATATATTTATATATATATATTTATATATATGATATATATATACATACATATGTATCTCTTTTAAAGTTTTCCCTTAGGATGTTATTTTCATGAAATGGTGAAAAAATGAAGAACAATTTCGTGTAAAAATCGAAAACTAAATCTCTAGAATTCTTAGAGTCAAAAGGATTAAGCTTCCAAAATATATTTTATAATGTATTTCAGGGCTTTTGGCAAGGCTAAAAAGATTATTCAAAAATATAAACTTGGATATATAGGTTTATATATTACGTCTAAATAACGCTTATAACGAGAAATTCCATGACCCTTTGTTGAAAAAATTTTCTTGATATTCATAGCCAAAATAAAACCATATTCTGTATGACCTTCGAACTTCTATCGGTTTAAAATGAAGACCCTAAAGGGTCCCCTAATTTAGCACAACCCTCCTAAAAATCGACACTCCTCTGTCGAAAATCGAACACAAAAAAAACTAACACTTTTAATCCCTGAAGAATTTCCCTAGAGAACAATATACTTAAACAACTTCTGACACTTTTAACCCCTCAAGATTATCTTCATATAACCCAAGACTTCCTTTATGACTATATCTCCTCTAAGCCAACACCCATTCCAGAGACTGTATTCCAGTTCTTCCAGGAATTCTTAATTTGTACTGATTTTTAACTGAAAAGTTTCCCCCTTTCTAACCAGACTTTATAAGCAAAGGAGGTTGGAATGATATCATATATTCTAAAGAGCCTCCGAGACTGTAAACATTGGCCAGGCATACCTGGGACGTTTGTTCGTTTGTTCCAAGATTGTTCGGAGCTCTCGGGACGTACTCACCCCCCCCCCCCCCCCCCGCCTTCTCCACCAGTGCTCTGGGCTGAAATCGAATTTGGGTGAATGATTATAACTTGCATCTTATGAATTATAGGTACTTCCAACATGGTAGGGTCAGGATCGCCTCTCCGATGGCTTTGTTTTGTTTCGATTTTAACATATTTAAACGAGGTACATCATATTCCAGCTCTCTCTCTCTCTCTCTCTCTCTCTCTCTCTCTCTCTCTCTCTCTCTCTCTCTCTCTCCTGTATAAATCGTAATCTAATCTATGTATCACATTTTATGTAGGTTTACATTATGAATTAAAGAAATAAGATTAATTCTGGTTTTAAATCTCTCTCTCTCTCTCTCTCTCTCTCTCTCTCTCTCTCTCTCTCTCTCTCTCTCTCTCTTTGTATAAATCATAATCTATGTATTACATTTTATATAGATTTACATTATGAATTAAAGAAACAAAGCTAATTCTAGTATTAGATCTCTCTCTCTCTCTCTCTCTCTCTCTCTCTCTCTCTCTCTCTCTCTCTCTCTCTCTCTCTCACACACACACACACACACACACAGCTACCACGACAGTCGACTGACAATATTTTATCAACTTTTTCGTTAATATGGAAAAAAACACATAAGGAGATTTTCCATTTTTTATGTGTATGTAAATTATCAATTTGAAATATGTCGATGAAAATTCGATGAAAATAAGATTTCCCATAATAAAAATTATCTGTGTCAGATAGATTTTCTAGATTATTAATTCATAATAAAAATATAGATAAATTTCTATCGAATATAGAAAGTACCCAACCACTTAGTTACTGGGTATGAGTGACTCTTGCCAAAAATCTGAATTAGCCTTTAGAAACATCATAATTAACTATTATAAAACTCCTCATTACTCATTATAAGTCTAAGTAAGCCATCTGAAGCCTCTTTATTACCTCCGCCAATGAAGTTGGAAGGAGGGTATGTTTTCGCCCCTGTTTGTGTGTTTGTTTGTGCATGTGTTTGTTTGTGAACAGCTTCCTTGGCACGATTAATAGAGTAATGAAACATTCAGGGATTATCTGGTATGTAAAAAGCTGGAAATAATTAAATTTTGGGAGGTCAAGGTCAAAGGTCAGGGTCACGGTCAAGCAAAATGCCATAAGTTTGAACATCGTTATCACAGAGACTTCAAACTTGGTTCATATTTGAGTGTATGAAAATCCACGCCAATTGAGACGTGGTAAGGTCAAAGGTCAAGGTCAAGGCGAGCAAAGGTTGAGAAATAAACTGCCCTGGCGGAAGTCTGCGCTCTACTTAGTGCTCCTATAGTCAGCCATTATAACCATATCAATGAGCCATTTAAAATCTGTTAATAATTCATTAGAAATCTCTTGAATAGTCATTAAAAGACTCTAAAGAAGCCATTAATATCTTCTGATTAAACCATTGTGAAGCTCTTCATTAATCATTAAGATCCTATTAATTACCTCCGCCAACGAAGTTGAAAGGAGGTTATGTTTTCATCCTTGTGTCTCCGTTTGTCTGTTTGTTTCTTTGTGAACAAATTCCTGGCTACAATTTTACTCATAGAGTAGTGAAACTTTAAGGGATTAATTGTTTTATTAAGACGTGGAAGTGATTCAATTATGAAAGTCTTAGGTCAAAGATGAAGGTCAAGGTTGAGCAAAAGGTCAAGAAATAAGCTTCCGTGGTGGAGGTCTGCGCTCTCCGGGTGCTTTTCTAGTTTTCCATTAAGATCTCCTTAATTAGCCATTATAGTCTTCTTGATTAGATATTAGAAGCCTCTTGATTAATCATTAAAACCATTTTTATCACTCATAAAAATAATCTTGATTAATCATTCAGATCCACTTAATTACCTAACAAAGACTCTTTAGGGTAGATTAGGATGGTCGATGTGGTAACGTCCTTGCCTGGTGATTGCCAGACTAGGGTTCGGGTACTGCCCAAACTCGTTAGTTTCTTTGGTCGATGAAACCTCACCATCCTGGTGAGCTAAGGATGGGGGTTTGGGGGGAGCCTATAGGTCTATCTGCTGAGTTATCAGCAGCCATTGCCTGGCTCACCTTGGTCCTAGCTTGGATGGAGAGGGAGCTTAGGTGTTGATCATATGTAAAATGGTCAGTCTCTAGGGCATTGTCCTGAGTCATCAGGAGCCATTGCCTGGCTCTCCTTGGTTCTAGCTTGGATAGAGAAGGGCCTTATAGGTTGATCATAATGGTCAGTATTCAGGGCATTGTCACTGTCCCTTGCCTCTGCCATTCATGAGCGGCCTTTAAACCTTTAAGTCTTTAGGTTAGGTTAGGTTTAATCAGCCAATCCAAAGTCACTTATTCTCAGTAAAAACAGTTAAGAGAAACTCAATATTACGAAGCTGATTTGAAAAAGTCCTTCGTCTGCCTACAGCAGGAGGTTGATACATGGACGCTCTCGTATTAATCGGATTTCCCGTTTCCCTCGAATGGGGGCTTTGACTATGACAGGCTCGCTGACTGGAGCTGGCGAAGCGTGTGATGCTGAGAACATTAGAACAGATTAGGGGATTAATCTTGTGGATTTGTTTGTCCCATTTGTGAATCCTTAATCGCATCTCTCGTCAGTTTCCGGATTTATTGGCGGAGTGATTCTGAGCTGTTGGATTCGACAAAGGCTGTTATTAGATTATGAATAAATTGGGTGATGGCGCTTGGTGTTATAGCAATCGGCTCGTGTTCGTGTGGTCCGTGGTTCGATCCTGGGCTACCTTGAATTTTCGACATTGCTTTGAGGCACTCTGGCACGCTGTTTCTTTCATGTTTCTTTTTCTCTTATTACCTGTCCTTTTTTGTCCTGTGTGAAATCAGGAAAAAAGGCCCATATTACCTGTCCTTCTTTTTGGCCTATTTAAAGTCAGGAAAAAATGATCGTATTACCTGTCCTTTTTGTCCCGTGTAAAATCAGGAAAAAATACCATATTATCTGACGTCCTTCCTTTTGGCCTGTGTAAAATCAGGCTAAAAAGAACTTTATTACCAGTCCTTTTTTTCCGGTATAAAATCAGGAAAAAAGGACCGTATTACCTGTCCTTCTTTTTGTCCTGCATAAAATCAGGAAAAAAAGCCCCATATTACCTATCCTTCTTTTTGTCCTGTGTAAAATAAGGAAAAAAATTACCATATTACCTGTCCTTCTTTTTGTCCTGCATAAAATCAGGAAAAACGGACCATATTACCTGTCGTGCTTTTTATCCTGTGTAAAATCAGGAAAAAATTACCGTAGAGAGAGAGAGAGAGAGAGAGAGAGAGAGAGAGAGAGAGAGAGAGAGAGAGAGAGATTGGTTAAGGTCCATAGCTTCACAAATGGTTACAATGCCCGACGAATTTCTTGGGTTTGGGTTTAATGAAAATGGTTTTAATATCTTGAGGCAATTTATTTTAACATTGGTCATGAGAGAGAGAGAGAGAGAGAGAGAGAGAGAGAGAGAGAGAGAGAGAGAGAGAGAGAGAGAGAGAGAGAGAGAGAGAGAGAGAGAGAGAGAGAGAGAGAGAGAGAGAGAGAGAGATAACCTCTTTTCGGGGAGACATACAATGCACAGCCAAACACTATACGAACTGTGGATCGTATAAAGGAATAATTAATATTTTATACCGTTTTGAAATAAAACTTCGAACTCGGATATATCAAAGAAGAGGAATAAGTTTTCTGTAGGTGTTTTTTGCTATTCATGTTTTAATGTTGTTAATGTTTTTAAAATGTTTTACTTTAATTATTCACTACTTCTTATATTGTTTATTTATCAACTTATTTCCTCTCCTCACTGGGCTATTTTTTCCCTCTTGGATCCTTGGGCTTATAGCATCTTGCTTTTCCAACTAGGGTTGTAGCTTAGCTAGAAAATAATAATAATAATAATAATAATAATAATAATAATAATAACAGTTTGTATCTATTCCCTTTTGAATATTTCCTTACCTGGTAATTGCTTGACTGGGGTTCGAGTCCCGATCATATTCGTTAGTTCCTTTGGTCGCTGTAACTTCACCATCCTTGTGAGCTAAGGGTGGGGTGTGTAGGGGAGCCTATAGGTCTTTATGCTGATTCATCAGCAGCCATTACCTGGCCCTCCTTGGTCCTAGCTCGGTTGAAGAGGAGGCTTAGTCGCTGATCATGTGATATATAGTCAGTCTCTAGGGCATTATCCTGCTTAATAGGGCATTGTTACTGTCCCTTGTCTCTGCCATTCATAAGCGGCTTTTAAACCTTTTATGGGTATTTAGGGTAATACATCATGTGAATAATTCTCCACTCGATTAGAATTCAGCTGGATTCCCAATTTAAAAATGTTCGGGAATCGGGAATCATTGTCTGGGAATCCATGCTTGCGTGGGACCATGGAATAATCATGCTTGTGCAATTCAATTTACAATTTAGAATCCCGGAATAAGGAAGAAATGTTTGTTTTTTGTTTAACTGTGTCTTTACTGAAGTCGAATCTTATATCAAAGA
>NC_090756.1:12071203-12091203 GCF_036898095.1 Palaemon carinicauda | reverse complement strand
ACACAGGTCAAAATTTTAACGGTAAATCGTCCGACATTTTACATGGGTCAAAATTTGAATGGTAACTTGTTCTACATTTAAATGGGTAAAAATTTGAATGATAACTCTCCTGACATGTTTCACGGGCAAAAATTTGAATGGTAATTCGTCTGACATTCTACACAAGTCAAAATTTGAAAGGTAACTCGGCCAAAATTTTACACGGGGCAAAATTTGAACGGTAACTCTTCCAACATTTTACAAAGGTCAAAATTTGAACGGTAACTCTTCCAACATTTTACAAAGGTCAAAATTTGAACGGTAACTCATCCGACATTTGACATGGGCTAAAATTTGAATGGTAATTCGTCCGACATTCTACACGAGTCAAAATTTGAAAGGTAACTCGGCCAAAATTTTACTAAGATCAAAATTTGAACAGTAACTCGTTCAACATTTTACACGTCACAAAATTTGAATGGTAACTCATCCGACATTCAACATGGGTCAAAATTTGAACGGTAACTCTTCCGACATTTAACACGGGTAAAAATTTGAACGGTAACTTGTTCAACATTTTACTCGGGTCACAATTTGAACAGTAACTCGTCTGAGATTTTACACCAGTCAAAATTTGAATGGTAACTCGTTCAACATTTTACACGGGTCAAAATTTGAATGGTAACTCGTCCAACATTTAACACAGGTAAAGATTTGAACGGTATCTCGTCCGACATTTAACACGGGTAAAAATTTAAATGGTAACTCGTCCAACATTTTACACAGGTCAAAATTTGAACGGTAACTCGTCTGAGATTTTACACCTGTCAAAATTTGAGTGGTAACTCGTCTGAGATTTTACACCTGTCAAAATTTGAGTGGTAATTCGTCTGACATTTTACATGGGTCAAAATTTGAACGGTTACCCGTCCGATATATTATACGGGTTAAAATTTGAACGGTAACTTGTCCGACATTTAACACTGGTTAAAATTTGAACGGTAACTCGTCCGACATTTAACACGGGTCAAAATTTGAACAGTAACTCGTCCGACATTTAACACGAGTCAAAATTTGAATGGTAACTCATTGGACATTTAAAACGGGTCAAAATTTGAACGGTAACTCACTGGACATTTAAAATGGATCAAAATTTGAACGGTAACTCGTCGGGCATTTTAAGCGGGTCAAAATTTATGCGGTAACTCGTCGGAAATTTAAGTGGCTCAAAATTTAAACAGTAACTCGTCCAGCATTTTACACTAGTCAAAATTTAAACGGAAACTCGTCCAACATTTTACATGAGTCAAAATCTAAACAGTAACTTATTCAATATTTTATATGGGTCAATATTTAAACAGTAACTCGTCCAACATTTTACTCGGATCAAAATTTAAACGGTAACTCATCCAACATTTTACACGGGTCAAAATTTAAATGGAAACTCGTCCGACATTTTACACTGGTCAAAATTTGAAAGGTAACTCGTCCAGAATTTTACACTGCTCAAAATTTGAACGATAACTTGTCCAAAATTTTACGAGAGTCAAAATTTGAATGGTAACTCGTCCGACATTTTACACGGGCCAAAATTTGCACAGTACTTTGTCCAGTATTTTACACGGGTCAAAATTTTAGCGATAACTCGTCTGACATTTTACACGGGTTAAAATTTGAACAGTAACTCGCCTGTCTTTTTATACTGTCAAAAGTAATGTAGGGAAAATTATTTAAATTTCTATTGTGTTCGTCTGCCCTAATTGCTAAATTATATACTATTAGAACAGATGTGTTAATTGCTACATCTCTCCTAATGAAGATGATCTCTGCCACAGTACAGACTCCTTGCTGTCATTACTGGGCAATGAGAGAAGTAAATTCATACGAGGATTAAGATCACAGAGATCATCTCACGGAAGTTGACCTTTATGTACTTGTGTTAAAGACCTTTTACGTACTTGAGTTAAAGAATTTTTATGTACTTAAGTTAAAAGACTTTTTTACGTACTTTAGTTCAAGACTTTACTTCAGTTAAAGACTTTTTACATATTTCAGTTATAGATTTTTTATGTACTTCAGTTAAAGACTTTTTATGTACTTCTGTTAAAGATTTTGTTCGTACTATAGTTGAAGACTTTATACGTACTTCAGTTAAAGACTGTTTATGTACTTTAGTTAAAACGTTTTTCCATTCAATTACAGACTTTATTTGTACTTCAGTTAAAGACTTTTTAGGCATTTCAGGTAAAGACGTTTCTGTACTTCAATTAGAGACTTTATGTGTACTTCAGTTAAATACCTTTACGATCACAGGTAGAGACTTTTATGTACCTCGGATAATGACATTTTACTTACTTCAAGTAAAGAGATTTTAGCTATTTCAGTTACAGTCCTTTAAATGCTTCAGTTAAAGACATTTTACAAACTTCAGCTAAAGACATTTTATGTGCATCAATTACGACCCTTACGTACTTTAGTTAGACATTTTACATACTTCGGTTAAAGACATTTTATGTGCATCAATTACGACCCTTACGTACTTTAGTTAAAGACATTTTACATACTTCGGTTAAAGACATTTTATGTGCTTTAGCTAAAACCTTTACGTACTTCAGTTAAAGACATTTTATATACTTCGGTTAAAGACATTTTTTATGTGTTTCGGTTAAAACCTTTACGTACTTCAGTTAAAGACATATTTCATTCTTTGTTTAAAGACATTTTTATGTGATTCAGTTGAAACTTTTACGTACTTCGATTGAAGACTTTCAATGTGCTTCTGGTAAAGTCCTTTCCATAACCCATTAGTGATTCTTAATTGTTGCCATTTACGATTTTGCATAAAAACTAGAAGTTCGCGAAGTGGAGTCAGATCTTGGTAAGTTTCTTTGCTAACGAAATTTAACAGTGCTTTCAACTTTATACATTTTTTCATTTCACTATACAATAATGAAATAGATCTCGGGATATTAAAGATTTAAATGCCACTTATGAATGGCAGGGTAAGGGACGGTGACATTGCCCTATCGAGTAGGACAATGCCCCAGAGACTGACCATATATATATATATATATATATATATATATATATATATATATATATATATATATATATATATATATATGTATATATATATATATAATAAATCTATATATATATATATATATATATATATATATATATATATGATCAGCGCCCAAGCTAGGAACAAGGAGGGCCAGGCAATGTATGCTGATGACTCAGCAGATAGACCTATAGGTTCCCACAAACCCCTTATCCTTAGCTCACTAAGATGGTGGGGTTGCAGTGACCAAAGAAACTAACGAGTTCGAGAGGGACTTGATCACCAGTCAGGGACTTTAATACATCAGCCACCACAACAGTACATTAGAGGTTAAGGACGTGAATTAATCTATGCAATTGACTTCAAATTGCAACATTCAATCTCACTTTCCATTCCAACTCTCTTCAAGTACCACCTCATTGTCTACTCCTTGGATCTCCTCCCTCCCCCCACCCATTAAGAAATGGGTCGAAGCAGGTAAACGAGCCATTAGACAAAAAGGAAAAGACCATTTGCTTTTCTAGATGATTAGGCGCTGAACCAACGCAATGCCATCTCGGGAGGTAATTGAAAATTGTACAAACAATGGAACATTACTGAATTGAGAGAGAGAGAGAGAGAGAGAGAGAGACAGACAGACAGAGAGAGAGAGAGAGAGAGAGAGAGAGAGAGAGAGAGAGAGAGAGAGAGAGAGAGAGAGTTATTTTTAATTTTTAGGAAATATTTTCATTTTCCAAATGTTTTTGTGCAAGAGAGAGAGAGAGAGAGAGAGAGAGAGAGAGAGAGAGAGAGAGAGAGAGAGAGAGAGAGAGTCGTTTTGAATCTTAGGAAATATTTTCCTTTTCCAAATGATTTTTGTGCAAAAGAGAGAGAGAGAGAGAGAGAGAGAGAGAGAGAGAGAGAGAGAGAGAGAGAGAGAGAGAGAGAGAGAGAGAGAGAGAAATGCGATTAGATGTTAGAGACCTTGACAGACACAGACAGAGACAGACAGGGAGAAGCATCATTGTCGCAGACTTCTGATAGTAATGTCTTGTGTCTTAACTGTATATATAACTCCATCTGTAAGACCCTGTACGAACATCACCCTTAACCCCCAAAAAGTAGTTTGAAAGAATCATTCATTACGGAAACTAAACCATTACACCAATCCTTCTTGGTGAAGCTCAAATTCATCTTCTTTCTCTGTTTTATGTTTTAGTTTTTATGAGCCTGAAGAAAGGACCATCAGGTTGACTCTGACTTTATCCGTCTTTGATTTCCCCCAAAATGATAAAGTGACCTTTTTATCTATTAAAGGTTTTAAAGGTCACTCATGAATGGAAGAGGCAAGGGACAGTGACATTGCCCTAGCAATCAGGACAATGCCTTAGAGACTGACCATATATTATATGATCAGCGCCCAAGCCTGCTCTCCACCCAAGCTAGGACCAGGGAGGGCCAGACAGTGGCTGCTGATGACTCAGCAGATAGACCTATAGGCTCCCCCGAAACCCCCCAGCCTTAGCTCACAAGGATGATAAGGTTTCAGACACTAATGGCATTAACGAGTCTGAGCGGGACTAGAACCTCCGTCTGGCGTTTGCCAGACAGAGACTACCAATCAGGCCACAACAACCTTATTCTAAGGATTTTAGTATTTTCATTCCTTTCTTATATCATATTACATTACATTACCTTAATGACGAGATATCTCTCACAAAATCTACGACTGACAAATGTTAGTCAAACACTAATCAACACGAGAATATCTATGTTTAATCCAAAAACATTTCACATCCGTTATCCAATCATTTGTGAAAGGAAACCCAACGAATCAATGAAGTGTCCCTTATCAATCATTCCCTCCATCAATCAATTCCAGCAACCAATTCCCAGTAACCAATTCCCAGCAATTAATTCCCAAAGTACCAATTAATCTAGTGGCCTCTGCAAGATGAAGTAGCCATATTAAAATGTAACTAAATATTTATTTAATTATTCCTTTTTAATCATATTGGTTAACCGAAGATCTTGGTAATATCTATTGGATTTTGAGACTCAATTAAGAGTTTCAATTGCTCTTGTTGGTGTATTATACAGTAGAGGTGAATTAGATTCAATTAACCTTTCGTCAAAAGGGGATTGGAATTGGGAGTCAAAATGAATGATTCGTGTGGTAGATGTGGATGATAATCTTTGCGTACAGTGAGAGTTTAGATGTATGTAGAGGTGTATTCTTACTGACATTCTCTTATCAAATCTAATATATATATATATATATATATATATATATATATATATATATATGTATATATATATATATATATATATATATATATATATATTATATATATATATATATATACATATATATATATATATATATATATATATATATATATACATATATATATATATATATATGTGTGTGTGTGTGTGTGTGTGTGTGTATGATGCTATTTTCTAATAATAATCAGTTAGACAAATTTCTGTTGAATAACGTATTCCCTTTAAGAGCTGAAACCTGTCAGTTACATTGAGTATAAAACATTTATATAGAACATTATTCTACATTACATTGTAGATACTAGTTATATAGCTCTCTCTCTCTCTCTCTCTCTCTCTCTCTCTCTCTCTCTCTCTCTCTCTCTCTCGCTCTCTCTCTCTCTCTCGCTCTCTCTCTCTCTCTCTCTCTCTTTTACAGAGACATAAATTCGTCCCCCAAAGACATTCATCTTCTCACTTCCAAACACTGGAAGAGAGTTTTTCATTTTATCATAATCCCATTAGACTTCCCCACCTCCCTCTTCCCCATTCCCTGGGGATTAGGATTTATCCCCGGCATAGCAAAGCTTGCCAGGGGGATTTTTTGGTTGCGAGAGGTGAAGAAATCCCGGGAATTAACCTGCTATTTTTAAGCCAACTGGTATCTGGAACTTTTTGCATCGGTTTTATGCAGGTTGAAGTCATAATGATATTAGGGGGATTTGGCATCTCTCTCTCTCTCTCTCTCTCTCTCTCTCTCTCTCTCCGTCTGATCCTCTTGGTTGAATTATTAGCATTTCCGGTTCATTAGGAAGGCTAACCTTGTTCGATCCCCGTGTGAGAAAAATAAATGAACTGTATAGGAGTCTTTGTTTGAAAATTCAATTTGTGTGTGTTTGTGTGTGTGTATGTCGTCTACTACTACTACTAATACTACTACTACTACTACTACTAATACTACTACTACTACTACTACTACTACTATATACTGTCATATAATTATGACAATGAAATAATAACCAATAGATTTTGTAGATTTGAGAACAAAGCCCTCAGAAGAATATTGGGAGTTAAATCGCTACTACTACTACTACTACTACTACTCCTACTACTACTACTACTACTACTACTACTACTACTACTACGAGAGAGAGAGAGAGAGAGAGAGAGAGAGAGAGAGAGAGAGAGAGTTCAGAACATTTCTCAGAAATGCTTGGTATATTAATAAACGTACAAACATTATCAATTCTTTTTTGAAATAAAAATAAAAAATCCTTTGGTAATTTACAAAATGAAAATCTCGAAATTTGGTAAACTGACTTGGCAACAGAAACCAATTTGCTTGCTATTTTGTTTATTCTTTTATTATTTATTTTCCGCTGAATATAAAAGATTTTGTTGACTCCCCAGTTAAAAATGGGGAGACTGAAATCTTGCTTAATTGGGCTTTTTTTATATACACAAAGTCCTTTCATTTGAATATTTCACGTCCATATATTTTTTTAACCTGTGATGAGAAATTTAATGATGATATCTAATACATTTTTCGATGAATAATTTTCAAATTCATCAGATGATGGTTATATTAAGAAGTTGATAAATGAAATTACTCCGTAATTTTATCTTTAAAACATTTATTCGTCCATTTTTCACCATTTTTATCTTTGCTTTAATTATTTTGGCTTTTTATGGTTATGACAAAAGTGTCTCTTAGTATTCATGTCTAAAGTGCCGGTTAGATAAGGATTACTTTGACGAGGATATCAGAGTCTCTCTCTCTCTCTCTCTCTCTCTCTCTCTCTCTCTCTCTCTCTCTCTCTCTCTCTCTCTCTCTTTATCAAAATCATTCCAGTGACATATATTCATATCTTTACCAAACAAGTCTTAAAATAACTCTCTCTCTCTCTCTCTCTCTCTCTCTCTCTCTCTCTCTCTCTCTCTCTCTCTCTCTCTCTCTTTCTGTCTTTTATCAAAATCATTCCAGTGACATATATTCATATCTTTACCAAACAAGTCTTAAAATAACTCTCTCTCTCTCTCTCTCTCTCTCTCTCTCTCTCTCTCTCTCTCTCTCTCTCTTTCTGTCTTTTATCAAAATCATTCCAGTGACATATATTCATATCTTTACCAAACAAAAGTCTTAAGATAACCCTTTCTCTCTCTCTCTCTCTCTCTCTCTCTCTCTCTCTCTCTCTCTCTCTCTCTCTCTCTCTCTCTCTCTCTCTCTGATTACGCCTCAGTAAGTACATTTCCAATTTTGGACATCTACAACTGATTAGAGAAACGACCTCAGTTATTCAGTTTTTGAGTTGTTGTTGTTGTTGTTATAGATTGCCTAGCCCTTCTGGCCAAGGACGGGCTCTTGCAATTATGCAGGCTGTAGCCTGAGAGAGACATAATGGCAGTTTTATATCTAAAGATTTAATCTTTAAAACTGTGAAATCGTGTTCCCAGGTTTTGAGAAATAGTGGTGCCTGCTGCTCCGGTGAAATCCTGTCCTGTGGTACTGAGAAATCGTGTTCCCTGGTTCTCTGGAGCATTGGTCAATGCTCCTATGAAACAATGCTCCCTGTTTTTGTCAAATCGTGTTACTAGGCCCTCTGGAACCATGATCCCTAATACTGAGATACCTTGCTCTCTGGTGGTGAGACACCGTGTTCTCTGATACTGTGATATTTTGTTCACTGGTGGTGTGAAACTGTGTGGTCTGATACTGTGATACCTTGCTCTCTGGTGCTGTGAAAATAAGTGCTAATGTGATGCATTGTTCTCTTGTGCTGTGAAACTATATTTACTGATACTGTATTACCTTGCTCCCAAGGGCTGTAAAACCCTGTTCTCAGATACTGTGATACTTTGCTCTCTAGTGCTGTGATAATGTGTGCTCTGATACTGTGATACCTTGCTCTCTGGTGTCGTGAAACTATGTGCTCAGTTATTGATATACCTTGCTCTCTGGTTCTGTGATACTGAGTGCTATTGTAATGCCTTGCTCTCTTGTGCTGTGAAACTGTGTGCCCTGATACTGTGATACCTTGCTCTCTTAAGCTTTGAAGCTGTTTTCTTATACTGTGATACCTTTCTCTCTGGTGCTGTGAAACTGTGTGTTCTGATACTATGATACCTTGCCCTCTGGTGCTGGTACCTTGCCCTCTGGTGCTGTGAAACGGCGTTCTTTAATATTGTGATACCTTGCTCTCTGTTGCTGTGAAACTGTGTGCTCTCATACAGTGATAACTTTCTCTCTGGTGCTGTGAAACCGTGTTCTTAGTTAAGATACTGTAATACCTTGCTCTGTGCTATGAAACTGACTGCTCTGATACTGCGAAATTGAGTTCCCTACAAGTAAACTTAAAGAGATATTTTTCCTTTTTAACAGAAGTGGTAATTACTCCCAAAAACTCTCACCAGAAGGACAGCTGAGTGATATTAAATTTACTGTAAATAAGCGACGTTAATTTTATCAATTAGCCAATCATAGCCAGTGCTACTTTTGGATATCTCCCTACGATGTGAATGACTTATTCATTCATTCATTCATTCAATATATTTATCACATGCATTCATGTACATCCTCTTTATTAATTACAGCAAATATTTTCATGTTAAACAGGCTGACATAAGTCTCTTTTTATAGTTTATATGTGAAACAACTTTATTGTTCTTGAAATAGTTTACATTAATAGTTCATTACTTCTCATATAGTTTTATTTCCTTATTCTCTTTCCTGACTGGGCTATTTTCTCCTGTTGGAGCCATTGGGCTTATAGCAGCCTTCTTTTCAGACTAGGGATGTAGCTTTGCTCGTAATAATAATAATGATAATAATAATAATAATAATAATAATAATAATCCTTAACAATGAGTGCTTTATTGCTCTATATTCTCTATATAATTCGTCTTTCCCCTTTTTCCTTTTAAGAATATTCATCATCATCATCTGATTTGCATATTTTTCCTTCATCCATTCATCTTCGATAACACTAATATCCCAATCACATCAGACTCAAAACGTCTCGGCCTTCTCTGACTAACATTTCCAAAACATTCCTCGCATTTTACTTCCAAACCGCTTCATTTATTTTACACCCGCCATAAACGTTTCGAAGCAGGTTTACGATCCTGTTTCCCCCCTAGTGGATCAACAGGGTGACCATTCATCTCAAATAGGGGCTGGGGGGGGGGAGGTTGAAGGCCTGAGAAGCAAATAAATCTGAGAAGTTGTAGGGACAAGTTGGAGGGGAAAGATGGGCGACAGTATCGGTGACCCTCAAGACCATCCGGAGATGGATGATCTATCTTCATGTGATGTCTATGGAAGTCGATTTTTTTTCAGACCGCTCTCTCTCTCTCTCTCTCTCTCTCTCTCTCTCTCTCTCTCTCTCTCTCTCTCTCTCTCTCTCTCTCTCGTGTCATATGTAAGGGAAGATAATGAAAAACGTTGCCATTAATTACGTTCCTATCCTCTAATGAGAAAGTCTTGGAGCAAACAACGTCATATGTTTGCAAACGTTTTTATTCCTTCCGTTGAATAACGTTTTTATTCAAATCAAATAACGTCTTTTCGCCGTATAAAAAAAGTAATCATCATCTTGGTAATAACTGTTGAGAGAGAGAGAGAGAGAGAGAGAGAGAGAGAGAGAGAGAGAGAGAGAGAGCGAGAGAGAGAGAGAGAGAGAGAGAGAGCAATAACTATCAAAATTATTATTATTATTATTGTTATTATTATTATTATTGTTATTATTATTACTTCTAATATTATTATCATTATTATTACTTCTATTATTATTATTCTTATTATTATTATTATTATTATTATTATTATTAGTATTATTATTCTAGTTAATTTTCATTTTTCTACAAACTTACGATTCAATTTATTAAATGTCATTTCTTTGAAAACCAAAAAAGATCTTCCTTTGAATAGAAAGTTTCAAATACATCTATTAAAAACTAGACTATTCCGATAATATTTTGTAGCTGCATTGATTTCTGCCTATTCTCGATTGGCCAGGGCACCAGCCACCCGTTGAGATACTACCGCTAAGAGTTATTGGATCCATTAACTGGCCATACAGAACTACATTAGATCCCCTTCTCTAGTTACGGCTCATTTTTACTATGCCTACACAAACACCAAATATCTTGACCTATTCTTTTCACATTCTCCTCTGCCTTCATACTCCTGACAACACCAAGATTACCAAACAATTCTTCTTTGCTCAAGGGGTTAACTACAGCACAGAAATTGTTCAGTGGCTACTTTCCTCTTAGTAAGGGTAGAAGAGAGACTTTGGCTATGGTAAGCAGCTCTTCTAGGAGAAGGATACTCCAAATCAAACCATTGTTCTCTAGCCTTTGGTAGTGCCATAGCCTCTGTACCATGGTCTTCCACTGTCTTGTGTTAGTTCTCTCTTGCTTGAGGGTACACTCGAGCACACTATTTCTACCTTTTTCTCTTCCTATTGTTTTTATGAAGTTTTCATAGTTTATACATGATAGATCTAATTCAGTGTTGTTAATGATGTTAAACTATTTTATTTTGATTTTTATCACTTCTCTTATTGTTTGTTTATTTCCTTGTTTTCTCTCCTCGCTGGGCTATATTTCATTGTTGAAGCCCTTCGTCTTTTAGCATCATGCTTTTCCAACTAGGGTTGTAGGTTAGCTAGTAATAATAATAATAATAATAATAATAATAATAATAATAATAATAATAATAATAATAATAATCCAGTCTATGACACTTGGCTGGTCAACTTCTGTAACTTAATCTTAAAACCGAATTTAAAAATTAAACATTTTTATAATAATAAAAATAAAGATACCAACAAATACAACTGTATGTCAACAACCAAGACAAACATCCCAAAAAAGAAAACGTTTAAACGTTTTGCCTTCAGTAAAGAAGAGGGAAAACACCTCCACCACCTCTCCTCTGAAACTGCAGGTAAACACGAGTGACGTCACACTTTTAATAGAGCAAACAGACTTCGTGCCAATACCGACAAGATTATCGTTCTTTTGTAAACAAGCAGGCGCTTGGAAATGAAGATTTTAAAGGAGCGATATTTTCGCGTCTGATGAATTTGACTATTTTTTTTCTTTTATGAGAGTTGATTTTGTTTTAAGGATGGTGTGTGGGGGGGGGGGATAATTTTGCAGTTGTAGGTCTGTTCATCTTGATATGATAGGTAGATATTAATTTGAATTGATAGGAAATCGGGTTAATTTTATTTATATATATATATATATATATATATATATATATATATATATATATATATATATATATACACATGTATATATATGTATATATATATGTATATATATATATGTATGTATGTATGTACGTATATATATATATATATATATATATATATATATATATATATACACACACATGTATATATATGTATATATATATGTATGTATGTATGTATGTATGTACGTATATATATATATATATATATATATATATATATATATATATTCATTTATGTATATGTATAACTTACATACGTACACACACACACACACATATATATATATATATATATATATATATATATATATATATATATATATATATATATATAGGCGTCAGTGACCTTAGATGTCAGGATGTCAGAAAACTTTAAATCAATCAATCAACCAATCAATCAATATATATATATATATATATATATATATATATATATATATATATACACATATATATACATATATATATATATATATATATATACATACAGAGAATATGTATGTAAATATGAAACCCGCAGTAGATCAAATGGTTCTTTGAACTCATCGCAAGATCATTTAATATCAGAATGACTGAATAATTGAACACATCTTCCCACCAGCAGAAATGGCCCCTTCTTCCTCTAATAGATAAGACAATCCCGAAGGAAATTCCTTCGTAAATGTCTAATAAAAGACGACATTACTGCTTCAAGATACGTATTACTTAATGAGAAGAGAATATCATGACAGGAATGGACGCTGGAATCATGGGATGGTTGGAATTGTGGGAATCGGGAAGATTAATAAACTTTAAGTTTCTATTCCCTATTCATCTTTAAGATGCCTGAAGATTGAAAGGTTTAAAGGCCAGTCATGAATGGCAGAGGCAAGGGACAATGCCCTATCAAGCAGGATAATTCCCTAGACTGACCATATTTACATATGATCAGCACCCAAGCCCCCTCTCCCCCCAAGCTAGGACGAGGGAGGGCCGGGCAATGGCTGCTGATGACTCAGCAGATAGACCTATAGGCTCCCCCAAACCCTACCTCTTTAGCTCACAGGGTTGGTGAGGTTGCAGCAACCAAAGAAACTAACGAGTTTGAGCGATACCCGAAGCCCAGTCTGGTGTTCACTAGTCAGGTACGTTACCACATTGGGGTATTGAAGCTAATTTGAATAAGTGAAATCAATTGTTGTGGTAGCCTTTTGGAATCATCCATGCCTGGAAATTTATTGGACTGGGGTTCGAGACTCGTTCAATCTCGATAGTTTTTAGTAGTGTCTGCAACCTCACCATCCTTGTTAGCTAAGCATATGGGGTTTGAGCGAGCCTATAGATCTACCTACTGAGTCATCAGCAGCCATTGGCTGGCCCTCCCTTGTACCTAGCCTGAGTGGAGAGGAAGTTTGGGCGCCAATCATATATATAGATAGTCATTTTCTAGGGCATTGTCACTGTCCCTGGCCTCTGTCATTCATGAGTGACCTTTTAACCTTTAAAGTCAGAACTCTGCTTTCAAGGTCTATAGGTATATCTGGACCGTGCCTGCGTTCCACCCCACTCCAAACCTGGTTCCGGAGACCAAGGTCGAAGACCTTCGGTGGTCCGAATAATAAGGGGTAACTTTCCTGGTTGAGAATCAAGTTAAAGGCTTCCTGGGGCTATGCATAGGCAGCGATTGTCACTTGGCTCGTAGTTTGGGGAAGTAAACTTACGCTTTCTCGAAGGAAAGTCGCCTGGCTGGATTCAATTTGTCGTTCAACTTGGCCGGGTTGACGTCGAAGGCTTTATTATTATTATTATTATTATTATTATTACAAGCCAAGCTATAACCCTAATTGGAAGAGCAAGGGCTTCAACAGGGAAAATAGCCCAGTGAGGAAAATAAACAAGTACAAATAAAATATTTTAAGAACATTGACATCAAAGTAAATATCTCCAATATAAACTATAAAACTTTAACAAAACAATAGGAAGAGAAACAAGATAGAATAGTGTGCCCGAGTGTACCCTCAAGCAAGAGAACTCTAACCCAAGACAGTAGAAGGACATGGTACAGAGGCTATGGCACTATAGAATTACACAGATCGAGAAATCATTTGGTTACATGTAAGCTTCTTGACAGTATTTATACTATACATATTCCTCTGGCACCCACGAGATGCGTAAGGTCTCTTTCTTGAGTTTTTAAATCAATATTTCTCCATTCATCATCTCCTACTTCACACTTCATAGTCCTCATGTAGGCCTATGTCTTCCAACTCGTCTAGTAGCTTGCAGACACCAGTTGAAAGTTCGGTGAGCTAGTCTTTCTTGGGGAGTGCAAAGAGCACGCCCAAACCATCTCCATCTACCCCTCACCATGATCTCATCCACATAATGCTTGAGTAATCTCATATCCTGTGGATTAATTAGTTTTCCTCTTCAGACCATGAGTTGGTTTTCAATCAAATAACTCATTTAATCAAATCTTTCTAAACGTAATGATTCCTGACAGATCCATTATCAATTTCAATGAACTCATTTATTCGTCGAATGGTTTAATTATAAAAAAACTGATTACCTTTTTATGAGTAAACACACAAATATCAGCCTCATCAGACTTCATTATATTCATATTATAATGACGGACCCTTTTTTATCTTAATCATATTATATAATGACAAATGTCTATTAGGATTTATCTATTTGGATAAAAGGTCTTTGATGTATTATTTAAATGAGATGGTATATTTTATAATTAGGTATTTTTGTTATTGGAATTAATTTGCCATTATTATTATTATTATTATTGTTATTATTATTATTATTATTATTATTTAGGTTTCATCATGTTAACTAATTTGTATTAGTATTATTATTATTGTTATTTTTATTTTTATTGTTATTGTTATTATTATTATTTAGGTTTTCATTCTGTTAACTAAATTATTATTATTACTATTAGTATTATTATTATTATTACTGAATAAACTACAGCCCTAGTTGGAAAAGCAGGATGCTTTAAGCCCAAGGGAAGTAATGAAAATTAGAATAAAATATTTTAAGAAGAGTAACAGCATTGAAATAGATCTTTCATATATAAACTATAAAAACTTCAAAATGGAAATTTTAAATTACTTTTCCATAGCTGTAAGATTTAAATGCAAAGTATATATTATCTACTTAATAATTGAATCAATTATCATGACTTGATATTCTCAACATATCATTATTTTTTTGTTTTCTAGTCATTTTATAAACGATTTTTTCATAATTCACATGAAATAACTTTAAAAAGAATATCTTATCAGTTAAGGATAATAACTTCAATTGGGCCGTTTCCATGGAGAGATCTTGTCCATGTAATACTAAAGCAAAGTTTTACACGGTCGAACCTGGTTGTCGAACCCAGTTGTCGAACCTGGTGGTTGAACCTGGTTGTCGAACCTGGTGGTTGAACCTGGTTGTCGAACCTGATTGTTGAACTTTATTCTCAAACCTGCTTGTTGAACCTGGTTAACAAACGGTTTGAAGAGGTGGAGTCAGCCACAAATGCTTAAGGTTTGTGGACAATCAAGCCCCGCCCACAAAAGTCAGGCGAGAACAGACTTTCTTCGAACCGTTCGACGAACGTGTTCGACAACCAAATACTCCATTCACACGTTCGAACATCCCTTCAAACACTCGTCTGTCGAACTACATTCGACGAACCGTTCGACTGTGTAAACCCGCTTAAGGTACTTTCATCCTTGTTACTTATTATAAAAATATTCATAGAATATTTACATCAGTTATCCCTCTCCTAGGAGAGTCAGGACCCGTGTCACAAGTACCCAGATTACTGTTAAGAATTGTGACATTTCAGTACTCCTTTCCACCCTCATTACTCCAGGAATTCTAATATCCCTATCCAGTACATTTGAGAGTCGCTGGAAACAAGTAGTTCGTTTTAGTAAATAAAGAATATGTTTGTTTTCACCTGGAAAAAAAAGGTAGAAATTGCTTCTTTCCAGTAGCCCTCTGAAAGTGGGGTTCCGAAGTTCCCTGAGACATTGCACGTTTTTCTCAGTAACTTGTGAATATTTGATGGTGAGATTCTCATTTTGTTTACCGCTTCGAGATCACCATTCTGAGAATCCACAATGATTCTACTTTTTTGGAAATGGTGAGGTTTTTCTCCAGCGTGTAAACAGTGGAGGGAGATTAATACCGTGACTTGTTAGGCCTATGTCTTCTGAAGTTACGATGGGAAAATTAAGTTGATATTTTGAATAAGTGAATATCCAACCCATTGTCGCTCACACTTGTAACTTGCTCTCAGTTATAAGCTATAACATATAGAGATACTTTAGCTGTGGTATTGGTAAAGGTTGAAGAGAGACTTTAACTATGGTAAGCACCTCTTCTAGGAGAAGGACACTCCAAAATCAAACCATTGTTCTCTAGTCTTGGGTTGTGTCAAAGCCTCTGTACCACGGTCTTCCACTGTCTAGGGCCACAATTTGCTTGCTTGAGGGTACACCCCAGCATACAATTATATCTGTTTCCTTATTTCCTTTCCTCACTGGGCTATTTTCACTCACAATTAAAATATTCAAGTATATACCCACCAAATCTTTATTAAAGGTAACGAAGACACTTGATATGATCATACCTGTTCGCATATAAATAATCACTGCATACGCAAATTTATTTGCAGATCAATGCAGTGACTCAATTGCATAATGCATTTGGATACAGTAGATTGAATGTAGACATTCAAATTTATAAGCAACTTTTGGCTTAACTAAGGAATCTCTAAAGCTAATTTTCTTATAAGTAGTCCTCATTTTTCTAAACAATCGCCATTTCTCAGAAATTAATCCTTAATTTTCTTCTAACTGAATGGTCTCCCAGGCCCTGGTGCAGGGCCCTATGGCCTAATTTCAATAAATCAAACCAAAATGATTGAAGAGCAAACCCTCTGTTTCTGACGCCTCCAACGATAATCAAAATGGCGAAACTGTTCCATCAAGTCAAAACATAAATCAACTGTTACAAACAGTTGTTGTTGTGTCCAAATAGGCGATAAATTCTCGGATTCATTTCTAGTGTATTGTCTGAGGATGACGCCCCCCCCCCCTTTCCTCTTCTCCCCCCCCCCCCCAGGGGGTGAGTGTAAACATTTCCATTTCAACATGTTTGCAAGCAATCAGCGAAGCGAGATTCGAAAGCACCAATATGTAAGCATGAATTTTGCAGTCGAGCGCCTGAGTGAACAAAGACAGTAAAGGGAAGTTCTACATAAAAACTCCGTGCGGATTAAAACACTGATCAACGCCATCTATTGACAACGCACCTAACTAGAATTCACTGAAAGCTCCCACTGATGTATCACAATTATTTTTAGAATTTAATCCCTTGACAGTATATTATACACTACAGAGGTATTGCTTTTCCATAAAATACACATTATTAATCATACAGTATATGCATTTATCATTCATTATTCAGAAGTAGTGACAAACGTAATACATACTAAACTCTCTTTTTTTATTAAGTCCAGATGTAAATAAAAACACACTGATCAGCGCCATCTGTTGCCAATGCACCTTACTAACGAGGGAAAAGACTCGCGGAAATTAAAGCGACTTTTCAGTCTTCCCTTTACTGTATTTCTAAAGACTGTGAAGGTCCAACAAATTCTGTTCACGGGATGATTTGGGCATTTACGAATAATTGAAGAAGCAACAGGACGTGATATTAAGATATTCATCCTATTGTTAGATAACCGATTAATTATTTAAGCATTGGATAATAAATTTGAAATGATTGATTATGCATCAAAATAAGGTTCTAAATCTTTAGAAAACCCGGACTGTCAAAGAACCAATAGAAAGGACAAATATTGTTCTAAAATATTTAAAACATTTTAGAATAATTATGGAACTATTGAAGTAACAAAAAACTATTTCAGAATCGGCTTAAATTATAAAATAACAAAACAATGAAGGAAAGCAGAAGAAATTGATCATGGAATTGACAGAAAACTAAACATACTATAACTAATTGACTAGAGAAGGACAATAAAGTTTAACGTAAGGGAAAACCTTAACTAATTTATGTTGAAAAATTTCTGCAAATATGAACTAAAGTGAATAAAGAAACTATTAATTTGTAGAACTTCTAAGTGGAAAATTAATGAGACATTACAATTAGCAATAATTATTATTACTTAAATTTCATAAAACATTTTAAACATTTTGTAATGGTTTTGTATATTTCAACACTTCTAATGTCCTTCTGAAGGATTAAAGATCGCTCATGAGTGGCAGAGGCAAGGCACAGTGACAATGGCTTAGCAGGACATTGCCCTAGAGGCTGGGCATTTATATATATATATATATATACATATATATATAAATATATATATATATATATATATATATATATATATATATATATACATACATACATACATACATATATATATATATATATATATATATATATATATATATATATATATATATATATACACAGACATATGATCAGCACCCAAATTCTCCACCTCTACACCCAAGTAAGGACCAAGGAGGGCCAGATAATGACTACTGACGACTCAGCAGGTAGACTTATAGGTTCCCCCGAAAACCCCCATCCTTATCTCACAATTGATGATAAAGCTGCAGACACTACAATAAACTATCGAGCTTAAGCCTGTCTCGAACCCCAGTCCAACAGATGGCCAGGCAGGGATGTTCCTAATAGGCTTACCACAATCGCGAATCCTTTATTAATTCCATAAATAAAAGTACTAAATACTATTGAAGTTGAATCACGAAATATCCCTTGGTATAGAAAATGAAAATGACGTCACACTTTGAAGTCCGATCTCCATCATTTCAGACGGAGAATTAAACAGCTTATCACGTTTCAAAGCCAATTATTTATGCAAGTAATTATAATCAACGATTTTATTTAAATATATAATTAAAAATGGGAGAGATTCATTTCCAACTTGGCGATGCAGTTGTAAAGAACTTCGTAAGTTCAAACTGACAGCTAATGCTTTTATGTTGAACAGGATGACATAAGTCTCTCTCCATGGTTTGTATATGACTAATCTATATTAACGATGCTGTCTAGCTTAGCTTTATATTCATTATTCGTTGCTTCTCGTGTAGCTTATTTGGTTCCTTATTTCCTTTGCTCATTCGGTTACTTTTCCTTGTTGGAGCCCTTGGGCTTATAGCATACTGCTTTTCCAACTAGGACTGTAGCTTAGCTAATAATGGTAACACTAATGATAATGATAATGATAACTAGATAAGAAGTCCGAGTATGCAGACCTCCGCTACGGCAGTTTATTTCTCGAAACCAGCTTGGCTTATGGTTAATTCCATCGACAGTTTGCTCGATTTGACCTTGACCTTTGACCTAGGGCTTTCAAAAATGAATCACTTTCACGTCTTAGCATAACAGTTAATCCTTGAAAGTTTTACTACTCTGTGAGTAAAATTGTGGCCAGGAAGTTGTTAACACACAGACAAACAGGGCCAAAAACATAACCTCCTCCCAATTTCGTCGGTGGAAGTGTAATAGTCATAACTAGAGGGGCACTCAGTAGAGCGCAGACCTCCGATGTAGCAGCTTATTTCTCGACCTTTCGCTCGACCTTGATCTTGTCATTTGACCTTAACGTGTATTAATTGGCGTGGATCTTCATCCACTCAAATATGAACCAAGTTGGAAGTCTATGTGACAACGATGTCTAAAATTATGGCTGATTAAAGGAATTGGACATTTTGCTTGACTGTGACCTTGACCTTAGACTTTGACCTTCTAAATTTAACCCTTTCTAGCTTTTTACATAAAAGTTAATCCCTGCAAGTTTCATTACTCGACGTTTAAAATTGTGGCCAGGAAGCTATTCACAAACAAGCATACACACGCAAAAACATATACAAACTGGGGTTAAAACATAACCTCCTCCCAACTTCGTTGGCGGAGGTAATAATAATATTAATAATAATAATAATAATAATAATAATAATAATAATAATAATAATAATAATAATAATAATAATAATAATAACATAAAACCTTCTATAGATATATAAAAAAAATTTCAACTCATTTTGAAAAATATCAAACACTCCTTCACGCTTAGTAGTCTGCCAGCTACGAACATTGGGGGATATCGCCCCCCAAACCAGCCTCCCCCCCCCCCGCCCCCTACCCCGTTCGACCCCCGTTTTTTAGAAGCCATAAAATTCGAATAGTCGATAACGCTGCAGCAACTATAATAAAACTCCTTTACTACCAATTACACAGTACTCCTTAAAAAGGGAGCAGTAGGACCTGACTTCTTTTTTAAGCCTTTTTATTTGGAAAGTTTTTTATTATATTCATAGCATAAGCAATGCTAAAGAATTATCTCGGTTACAATTTTTCCTTTTTCATTTTTCATTTTTATATTTTATTTTCTATATTTTGGAA
>NC_090756.1:12058703-12063703 GCF_036898095.1 Palaemon carinicauda | reverse complement strand
CTACTACTAATAATAATAATAATAATAATAATAATAATAATAATAATAATAATAATAATAATACAGACATTAACGCCCACATCTCAGTGGTAAAGCATTGGGAAAACGTTCAAAAGGTCTGTGGTTCAATCCCAGATCTACCTAACCAGTCGACTCAACTGTTATTAGTTACTATCAACGTCAATTGGAAGTCAAAGAAAAGGTGTAAGGCTGGCAACTTCATCCCAAAGGATATGTCAAAATGTTCAATAACTGTTTACAGCCTATAAATAATGAAGTTAATGTGTTATTATTATTATTATTATTATTATTATTATTATTATTGTTGTTGTTGTTGTTACCATTATCATTATCATTATCACTATTAGCTAAGCAACAACTTCACAACCCTACGTGGAAAACCAGGATGCTATAAGCCCAAGGGCTCCAACAAGGAAAAATAGCCGAGTGAGGAAATGGAATAAAGAAATAAATAATCGACAAGAGATATAATAAACAATTAAAATAAAATATTTCAAGAACAGTAACAATATTAGAACAAATCGTTCATATATTAGATAGATCAACATCTCTAGTTTATTATTAGTTTAGTTAACATTTACTATTTCTAAGGATTAGTTTGTCACTTCTTCTGTCCTTCTTTCTTTATTTTATATCATATTCGATTCACTACTATAAAAAAGACCTTATGAGCTGTCCTTTTTGTCCTTTGTAAAATCAGGATAAAAATGACTATATTACCTGCCCTTCCTTTTGTCCTGTATAAAATTAGGAAAAAAGGACCATATTACCTGTCCTTCTTTTTGTCCTGTGTAAAATCGGTAAATAAAGACTGTATTACCTATCCTCTTCCCTTTTGTCTTTTGTAAAATCAGGAAAAAAGGACCATATTACCTGTCCTTTTTGTCCTGTATACATTCAGGAAAAAGGAACAAATTACCTTTCCTTTTTTTCTGTGTAAAATCAGGAAAATGGGCCATATTACCAGTCCTTCTTTTTGTACTATTCAAAATCAGGAAAAAGGACCAAATTACCTGTCCTTCTTTTTGTCCTGTGTAAAATCAGAAAAAAAATAGACCATATTCCCTGCCCTTTTCGTCCTCTGTAAAATCAGGAAAAAAGGACCATATCTGACGTCCTTCCTTTTGTCCTGTGTAAAATCAGGATAAAAAGGACCATATTACCTGTCCTTCTTTTTGTCCTGTATAAAATCAGGAAAAAAGGACCATATTATCTGACGTCCTTCCTTTTGTCCTATGTAAAATCAAGATAAAAAGGACCATATTACCCGTCCTTCCTTTTGTCCTATGTAAAATCAATATAAAACCTTATTACCTGTCCTTTTTTTTCTCGTGTAAAATCAGGAAAAAATAACCATATTAGGTGTCCTTTTTCTCCTGTGTAAAATCAGGAAAAAAGGATCCTATTACCTGTCCTCCTTCATTTTGTCCTCTGTAAAATCAGGAAAAAAGGACCATGTTTTTCTATATTGTCTTGTGTAAAATCAGGAAAAAAGGACCATGTTTTTCTATGTTGTCTTGTGTAAAATCAGGAAAATATGACATTACCTCTCCTCCTTCCTTTTTTCCTCTGTAAAATCAGAAAAAAAGAGCCATATCACCTGTCCTTCTTTTGTCCAGTGTAGAATCAAGAAAAAAAGGACAAATATTAGCTTTCATTTTTGTCTTGTGTAAAATCAGGAAAAAATGACCGTATTGCCTCCCCTCCTTCCTTATGTCCTGTGTAAAATCAGGAAAAAAGGACCATATTATTTTTCTATATTGTCCTGTGTAAACTCGGGAAAAAAGGGACAATGTTACCTCTCCTCCATCCCTTTGTCCTGTGTAAAATCAGGAAAATTGGCTTTTCAAGGTATGACAAAATCAGAAGCCTAAATTCCTCCAGAAACGACGGGAGACAATTTCGAAATATTGTCCATCCAACGGATGCACTCATCCCATTTCGGGATAATGGCTGCTGGGATTTCCTCTCTCTTCCAAGAGGACAATAAGAGAGAGAGAGAGAGAGAGAGAGAGAGAGAGAGAGAGAGAGAGAGAGAGAGAGAGAGAGAGAGAGATTGGTTAGGGTCCATAGTTTCACAGATGGTTACAATGCCTGACGAATTTCTTGGGTTTGAGTTCAATGAAAATTGTTCTAATATCTTGAGGCAATTTATATTACCATTGGTCATCGTTAGAGAGAGAGAGAGAGAGAGAGAGAGAGAGAGAGAGAGAGAGAGAGAGAGAGAGAGAGAGAGAGAGAAGAGAGAGAGAGAGAGGGAGAGAGAATGATCAATTAATTGTTTTATATTAGGCTGTGATGTCAATAGCCACATTTATAAGTCGGACAGACAGAGATAGATGAATTTCTTTTTGTAAACACTGGATGACTGTGCCAATATATTCTCAGAGGTTAATGAGAGAGAGAGAGAGAGAGAGAGAGAGAGAGAGAGAGAGAGAGAGAGAGAGAGAGAGAGAGAGAGAGAGAGAGAGACTATGCACAGCCAAAACTATTCGAACTGTGGATCGCATAAAGAAATAATTAATGTTCTATATCGTACTGGAATAAAACTTCAAACTTGGATATATCAAGGAAGAGGCATCATTTTTTTCTGTAGGTGTTTGTTGCTAATCAGGTTTAAATGTTGTTAATGTATTTAAAATATTTTACTTTAATTGTTTATTACTTCTTATATTGTTTATTCATTTCATTATTTCCTTTACTCACTTGGCTATTTTTCCCTTTTGGAGCCCTTGGTATTTATTGATTTCCTTATTTCCTTTCCTCACTGGGTATTTTTCCCTCTTGGAGCCTTTGGACCATGGAATATTCATGCTTGTGCGAATTCAATTTACAATTTAGAATCCAGGAATAAGAAAGAAATGTTTGTGCTTTTTCTATTTTTTTATGTTTATCTGTGTCTTTACTGAAGACGAATATCATACCAAAGACTGGTTGCTTGAAATCTTCAAAATAGGTCAAGGTATTTTCCTCTCAAATATTGAAGTGAAATAGTGAATTATCAATGTTGTGTTTGGGTCAAGGTTTAATAACTGACCAGTAGTTCTGTTTAATGAAAATTAGGTTTTATTTAAAAGATAAAATTATCTTTATTTCGACAAAAAAAAAATACAGGCATAAGTTGCTTCTGGTTTCTAAATATCTTACATGTCTAAATTTGTATATAAAAATTATATTTGACACTCGATCCTAGTTGTAATTTGCTTAAGGTTTCAAAACATTTTACCTCCATCACAGTTTAGAATTCATAATATGTGGCACTCAGATAATCCCGGATTTAAGTTTTGTATGGGCGATGTTTTGTGACTGAAGTAAATCCGGGATTACGAAACTCCTGATTACACATAACTCACTTCATCTTCAATTAAAACAAGTGTTGCATATAAAAAATCCCTAAAGTAATTCCCTAAAGTAATTCTTCACACCACATCTTTTTTTTGTTCAGTTAGATCGTTATCTTCAAACTACACATCATCCTCATTCACGGTGTCAGAGTACAGAGTCAGTCAGAGCCACTTAGGAGTCTTCATGACTTCTCAAAATAGAAACGCCGTCGTTGATTGGCTATTTATAAAAAGAAACGCCGTCGACGATTGGCTCTTTATAAAAGAAACGCCGTCGTTGATTGGTCAGCTAAAACAGAAACGCCGGGCGTTGGAAAAACCGAGTGATATAAAAGGCTCTAAAGTGCTATCTCTTTCTGTTTGATAGAATTCATGAAACGTTTTCTCTCGAGGCTATTTTGGTGCCTGAATGCATTTCATCACCTGCTGTGTCGTGGAAATAACAATTTCTTCGAGGCGATAAGATTGATGTATCTCGAAGTGAGGGAGATATATTTGCAGCTTCGTTTTGCGAAGACTTGATGGCATTCATGTGACGTGATATTTCTGAGGTTCAACTGTTAAGGTGTTTTTTTTTTTTTACGAGAGTTAAACACAGATTCTGTCCTGAGACCTAAAGGACCTTTCTGTATATGAATTCTGGTGGTCTCGTTACCAGCTGGGTTTGTAAACCCCAAGTTTCGAGAAGCCGAGTTTGTAGAGCATTGTGTTTGGAGTAACCAAGGTTTTAAGGAGCCGGTTTCATAAGTTAGCCGGGTTCATGAGTTCCCTGATCTGTCGTTAACCGGGTTCAGTATAGCCTGTTGCATCCCTAGCCAGGAACATGAGTAGCTTGGTTTATACATAGCCTATTGCATCCCCAGCCAGGAACATGAGTAGTCTGGTTCATGCATAGCCTATTGCATCCCTAGCCAGGAACATGAGTAGCTTGGTTCATACATAGCCTTATTCATCCAGAGCCACGTTCATGAGTAGCCTGGTTCCTACATAGCCTATTGCATCCCTAGCCGGGAACATGAGTAGCCTGGTTCATACAAAGCCTATTGCCTCCTTAGTCGGGAACATGAGTAGCCTGGTTCATACATAGCCTATTGTATCCCTAGCCGGAAACATGAGCATCCTGGTTCATACATAGCCTGATTCCTCCAATGACAGGTTCATGAGTAGTCTGGCTCAGAGTAGCCTGTTGCATCCTTAGCAGGGGACATGAGTTGCTTGGTTCATACATAGCCTGATTCATCCATAGCTGGATTCATGAGTAGCCAGATTTGTAGGTAACTTGGGTTGTGAGTTGCTGAGTTTGTACTTAGGGGAATTTTGAGTTCGGAGAAATGAAATCAATTTTGCAGGGTGGTAAGGTTTGTAGGTCGCAGAACTTGGAGTAGCCAGATTTGTGCCTACCCGGGTTCATAGTTTGTCAAGTTCACAAGTATTCCGGTTTAATGTAGCCAAGTTTGGAGTAACCAGATTCACAAGTACCTTAGTACAGAGAAGCCAAGTTTTTTGCTAGCTGGGTTTGTAGGAGCAGGACTTGGAGGTTCATTAGTAACCAGGTCAAGTGGAGCCGGGTTTTGTAGTAGCTATGTTCAAAGTAGCTGGAATTGCAAGTTAGTGGGCTTTTAAGGAGCAGGATTT
>NC_090756.1:12041203-12053703 GCF_036898095.1 Palaemon carinicauda | reverse complement strand
GTGCGTTCTGCTATTATTGTACTGTTTTAATCGTGATTTTTTACGTGCATCCTTTTACGGTAATTTACGTAAAGTATGGGTCCTAAAAGGCTTAGTTTTGCATGTGGTAGTGGTAGTGGTAAGAAAAGAAAGAAGGAAATGCTTTCTTTAGACACGAAGCAAGAAATTATTGAAAAACATGAGTGTGGCGTCCGCGTGAGTAAACTTGCTAAACAATATGGCCGTAATATGTCGACGATCTCGACAATCCTGAAACAGAAGGAAGCCATTAAAGCAGTGAAACCTTCTAAGGGGATCACCATTATTTCAAAACGCCATAGCCCTATCATAGAAGAGATGGAACGACTTCTGCTAATCTGGATCAAGGACAGAGAGATTGTTGGCGACACCATCACCGAAACCATCATCTGCGAGAAGGCGCACGCCATCTTCACGGACTTGAAGGAGGAGAGCTCTGGGGGTGATTCTGGGGAGAGTTACACCGAACCTTCCTCAGACGATTTCAAGGCATCTCGTGGCTGGTTTGAGAAATTTAAGAAAGGGCCTGGGATTCATTCAGTTGTTTGCCACGGAGAGGCTGCTAGTGCGGACAGAAAGGCTGCAGCTGACTTTGTCAAGAACTTTGAAAGGATCGTGCTGGAAGAAGGCTACGTAGAGCAGCAAGTGTTTAATTGTGATGAAACCGGGCTGTTTTGGAAGAAGATGCCCAGTCAAACCTACATCACCGTCGAAGAGAAGAAATTGCTTGGGCTTAAGCCAATGAAGGATCGGTTGACTCTTGCCCTATTTGCCAACGCTAGTGGGGACTTTAAAGTCAAGCCCGTACTGGTTTACCATTCTGAGAACCCTAGGGCCTTTAAGGCACACAACGTGGATAAGGACTAGCTTCATGTTTTCTGGCGGTCCAACTCGAAGGCCTGGGTCACTAGGCAGTTCTTTGTGCAATGGGTTAACCAAGTTTTCGGCCCTTCTGTGAAGAAGTATCTTTATGAACAGAAATTACCTTTAAAGTGCCTGCTATGCCTTGACAAGGCACCCGCTCACCCCCCCCCCCGGACTTGAAGATGATATCTTCGATGAATTTAAGTTCATAAAGGTGCTGTATCTTCCACCGAATACCACCTCTATCCTCCAGCCCATGGACCAGCAAGTCATCTCGAATTTCAAGAAGCTCTACACCAAGCACCTATTCAAGCAGTGCTTTAATGTCATGCAAAGCACAAACCTAACTTTGCGTGAATTTTGGAAAAGCCACTTCAACATCGTGCACTGCTTGAAGATCATAGATCAGGCTTGGGTGGGATTAACTCGACGGACCCTCAATTCTGCCTGGAAGAAGCTGTGGCCTGATGCAGTTTCTTCCCGAGATTTCGAAGGTTTTGACCCCGAACCTGATCCCGTGGTGGGTGCAGTGGAAGACGTAGAGGAAATCGTCTTCCTTGGCAAGTCCATGGGTCTGGAGGTCGACGCAGATGACATCACGGAACTTGTCGCCGAACATCACGACGAACTTACCACAGAGGAGCTCAAGGAACTCCATGCTATGTCTGAGCACATGAGTGATGACGAGGAAGGGATCGAGGAGGTAGAACATGTGTTAGATTCGGCGCAAATAAAAGAGGTGTTAGGAAAATATCAAGACGTGGTCGACTTCATCGACAAATACCACCCAAAAAAATTGCAGGTTTGTCGTGTAGGCTAGTTGCGCAGTTCGATGATGTTTGCCTAACTCACTTTCGAAACATTCTGAAAAGCCGTACCAAGCAACTATCTATCGATAGTTTTTTTTAAAAAACTACGAAGCGAACTCGTGATGAAGAGGATGGAAGTGGTTCAAAGAAAACGGCAAAGAGTGAAGCGAAAGAAATTCAATCAATTTTAAGTGGAGAGAGTGAAAGTGATTTAAATTAATCATCAAAAAGAAAAAAAGAAAATGTAAAAAAAAATATAAAATAAAAAAATAAATAAGCTAAGTTATGTTAAAGTTCACTTAGTGTAAGTTAGAATAAGTTACGGTAGTGTACGTTTATCGTAGTTAACCTCTCTTATTTATCATTTTTTGATAATTCTTCTTTTCTACATGTCTATTATCTACTTTAGTGTGCATTATTCTCATGGGAAATTATGTGTAGTAATTTAATAAGGAGTTATCATAGGTTTTTGGGCTCAACCACGGATTAATCCTATTTCAATGTATTCTTTTGGGAAAATTCGTTTCGACATCCGAACATTTTCTACATCCGAAGTCGGTTGTGGAACGGATTAAATTCGTATGTAGAGGTACCACTGTATATATATACATGTATATATGTATGTATATATATACATATATATACATGTATATATGTATGTATATATACATGTATGTATATATATATATATATATATATATATATATATATATATATATATTGTATATATACATATATATAAATATAAATTTATATATAAGTATCCCTTTCTGAGAGGGCATACCTTGACGAGGGGAAAGGGTTTGTGTATCGCCGTGATCAGCGATGCTGTACTTGTCAGGGCCACCCATACTAGTTTGGTTTGATGTGAGCGACCAGACTAAGTCTGTCGCCATCACCAATCCGGAGTAGCCAGCATGATGATGAAAATAGCCAAACCGTAAGACATGAATACTGTCATGTCTGAGGCCTTTGTCGTGCAG
This sequence comes from Palaemon carinicauda, assembly GCF_036898095.1. Classification (NCBI taxonomy): domain Eukaryota; kingdom Metazoa; phylum Arthropoda; class Malacostraca; order Decapoda; family Palaemonidae; genus Palaemon; species Palaemon carinicauda. The sequence goes on along the minus strand of NC_090756.1, from coordinate 12,051,029 downwards.
TGGACTAGAAACGACTGCATTTGTTGTTGTTGTTGTTGATGTTGTTGTTTTTGTTGTTGTAAATATAAGCATATATGTATATATGTGTGCGTATGTATAAACATGTGTATATAAATATATATGAAAAGACATTGATATATACAAATACAAACAATAATTGTATAAGGGCTTCAAAAATTTGCCAAAAAAAATAAGATAAATTATAGTGTGACGGGCCGAGAGAGGAGTTGTTAATTCAAAGGCAGGATGCAATCAACTGAGTTTTATTAAGAAACACTCTTCTTTATATACAAAACCTCAAGGCAACAGGACATGACCTGTTCGAGAGACAGACAATGTTACAGAGCAAAACGGAGACATGATCATTCAGGTTCTTTTTAGTGCGAGGGAAGAGCTCAGATACAAGCATAATATATACAACATAATTATGTACATTTCTGTGCCACACGGTTGGTACATGGCTCCCCCCCTAAAAATGACATACTGTACATGTTAAATAGGGCGCCCTGATCTAGAGAGGCGAACTGTAGGCGGGTCATCTGGCAGAAGATAAGCAGGTTTTAGACGATCAATGGAGACCCAGTCTTCTTTGCCCCGAATGTTTAGTAGGAATGTTTTCGGACTGCGTCGGATCACAAGGAAAGGGCCCGTGTAAGGGGGCGTTAGTGGTGGCTTGCTAGTGTCGTTGCGCAGGAAGACGTGCGTTGCAGAGTGCAAGTCCGTTGGTATGTGATGCTTCGCTGGGGGCTTGTAAGTCTGGCGGCACGGAGTAAATTTTCCCACGACGTGACGTATGCGCTGGAGATCGTCGGAGGAGGTTGTAGAAGGAAAAAATTCGGCAGGGACGACCAACGGGTCGCCATACACCATTTCAGCTGCCGAGACGTCGAGGGCGTCTTTAGGAGTGGTCCTTAGTCCCAGGAGGACCCAGGGAAGTTGAGTAAACCAGTTGCAATCCTTGCAATGGGACATCAAAGCTACTTTGAGGGTGCGATGAAAACGTTCAACCATTCCATTGGCAGCGGGGTTGTAGGCCGTTGTCTGATGTAGGGTGATGCCCAGGAGATTCGCTAATGACGTCCACAATTGAGAGGTGAAAGTGGTTCCCCTGTCAGAAGTAATATGCTCAGGGATACCGAATCTTGAAATCCATCCAGAGAGTAAGGCAGATGTACATGAGGCGGACATTGCAGTTTCCATGGGAATGGCTTCAGGCCAACGAGTGGAGCGGTCGATGACGGTAAACAGGTAACGATGTCCTTGTGATGTGGGTAGGGGGCCTACAACGTCGCCATGAATGTGTGCGAAACGACGCTGAGGTTGAGGAAAGGTGCCCACTCCGGAATCCGTGTGTCGATGTACTTTGGAAGTTTGGCAAGAAGTACAGGCGCGGACCCAATCCTTAGCATCCTTAGAAATGCCGTGCCAAATGAACTTTGCCTTCAGCAGCTGTGCAGTAGAACGGCACGAGGGATGTGAAAGGCCGTGAATGAAATCAAACACCTGTCAACGCATGGGAGCAGGAATCCAAGGTCGCGGTCTACCAGTACTGACGTCACAGAGGAGGGTGGTGTTGGAGTCTTCGAGGGGAAAATCTTCCTAACGGAGGGACGTGCAGGATGTCCTACAAGCTTGATACTCTGGATCCTTTTGTTGGGCTTCAGCCAGGGCGTTGTAATCCAATCCCAGTTGAACGGCAGCCAACGTGTTTCTTGACAGGGCATCGGCAACGGGATTCATTTTCCCAGGGACGTATTGGAGGGTGCAAATGTATTCAGCCACGGCGGAGAGATGTCGGCGTTGACGGGCGGACCAGGCGTCAGACTGTCGAGTGAAGGCGTGCACCAGAGGCATGTGGTCTGTGCGAATGACGAAGGGCGTACCTTCTAAGAAATGGCAAAAGTGACGGACAGCTAAGTGCACCGCCAGCAATTCTCGATCGAAGGTAGAATAAGCCGATTCTGCCTTGGACAGTTTTCTGCTGAAGAAGGCCAATGGGCGGGGCGAGCCTTTGACCACCTGCTCGAGTACTGCACCAATAGCGACGTCGCTGGCATCGGTGGAGAGAAGGAGAGGGGCGTGTGGGATAGGAAAAGTGAGAGCCGCAGCAGTTGATAGGGCCTTCTTTGCATTGCAGAAGGCTGCTTCTTGAAGGGGACCCCACTTCAGGTCCTTTGGCTTGCCCTTGAGGGAGGCGTAGAGGGGAGCAAAAGTGGCGGCAATGGCTGGCAGAAAACGGTGATAATAGTTGATCATGCCCAAGAATTCCTGCAGAGCTTTGACGGTCGAGGGCGCGGGGAAGTTCTGAACGGCTGCTACCTTCTCAGGGAGGGGATGGACTCCTTCAGGAGTGATACGGTGCCCTAAAACGACACTTCGTTGGCGCCAAAGGTACACTTGTCGTACCGGACTACAAGGCCGTTTTGTTGCAGGCGGTCGAGCACGATGCGTAGGTGACGGAGGTGTTCCTCTTTTGAAGAGGAGAACACAAGTATGTCGTCCTCATAACATACACAGAAAGGGAGGTCCCCTAAGATGCCATCCATGAGACGTTGAAACATTGCCCCAGCATTACGAAGGCCAAAACAGGAGTAATTGAAGATGTATGTGCCAAACGGAGTGGTGATGGCGGTCTTGGGGATGTCTTCTGGGTTCATAGGCACCTGATAATACCCCTTCAGGAGGTCGAGCGTAGAGAAAACCTTCGCTTTGTGCAGGTAGGAGGTCACATCGGCAATGTTTGGGAGGGGGTAGTGATCCGGTTCTGTTTGCATGTTCAGGCGCCTGTAATCCCCGCACGGACGGAGGGAGCCGTCTTTCTTCAGAACGATGTGTAAGGGTGACGACCATGGGCTGGAGGCCTTTTGGCAAAGGCCCATTTTCTCCATTTCGGCGTACGTCTGTTTGGCGGCTGCCAATCGTTCCGGTGCCAGACGTCTGAATTTTGCGAAGACTGGGGGTCCCGTCGTCTTGATATGGTGATAAATACCGTGCTTGGCAGGAACCGTGGGCGTTTGGCGAAGTTCTGGACGGAAAACTTCCGGGTACGACGTGAGGAGGTGGGCGTAGGCATCCGTGGGTGCGCTGATTTGGAGAGTGAGGTTAGAGGGGGCGGGTTGAAGAGGTGTCGACAAGTACGAGTCTGCGTTGACCAATTGTCAGTGGGCGACATCGACCAGAAGGTGGAAATGAGAGGAAATCCGCACCGAGTATTGGCATTGTGACGTCAGTAACGAAAAACTTCCAATTGAATTTATCGTTTCCGAACGATAATGTGAGGTTCTCGTAACCGTAGGTGGGTATCGCAGATCCGTTGGCAGCTACCAAGCGGACGTCGGCAGATGTAGACAGACTACGTCGTGCCTTGAAGAGTTTCCTTGGCAAAAGAGAACGACAAGCACCCGTGTCTACCAAAAATCGCACGCCCGTTCCTGCATCCTGTAAAAAGAAAAGATTAGAAACATGGGAGGCCACCGCCACAAGCGATGGCCTACTTACACGTTTTTTGGCCACTGACAATCCTTGGCACATTTCTTCGCGGTTGCCCCGAATCTGAAGTGGTAGTAGCAAAACTGCGGCGGATGGGAGGTAGTAAGTGGCTGTAGAAGTCGTTTGTTGGGGCGCGAGCGATTGGTGGGTGGTGGGCGGCTTTGTCGCCGCTTCGGCATGTCACAGGGTAGGCGTGTATGTCCTACGGCATTCATGTCAGCTTCGGTTGACGTTGAATAGGCATCCTCGTCGTCAGGGGTGGAGGCGTTGATGGAGGTCTTGAAGTGGCTGTCCATAAGGGCGTCGGCTTTGGTCATCAAGTCCTTTATGGGTAAACTATCGACATCGGGTATGGCAGCGCGTACAGGTTCGGGTAAACGGCGTATCCAAAGGGCACGAAGTAGGTTCACCTCACGAGGAGAGCCGTCTGTGTCAGGTTGAAGGCGAGCGATACTGGTCATTTCCCTGAGGGCAAGCGAAGCCCTTTGGTCCCCCAACGGTTGGTGCGAGAGCTGAAAAAGCTTTGCTATACGGGCGGCTGGCGACGGCGAGTACTGCTGCAGAAGGTATGTTTTGAGGGCTTCATACGCTATTGGGGTGTCTCCTTGTTCACAAAGCCAGTCGGATATTTCTGGGAAGGTGTCCTCGGGTATCGCCGCGAGAACATAATCCGCTTTGGTGGTTGAGCGAGTCACGCCCCTGATACGAAACTGGACTTCTGAGCGCTGAAACCAAGCAAACGCTTCTCCGGTGGCGAACGGTGAAAGTTTCAATGGGGCGGCGCCGGCTGCTGGAGTAGAGTCTGTCTCCGTCATAGTACCAACGATGGAGGGGCGAGGGAGGTGGGGGTGGAAGGCAGTGGGAGCGAGTCGACTTCCGGGGTCACCAATGTGACGGGCCGAGAGAGGAGTTGTTAACTCAAAGGCAGGATGCAATCAACTGAGTTTTATTAAGGAACACTCTTCTTTATATACAAAACCTCAAGGCAACAGGACATAACCTGTTCGAGAGACAGACAATGTTACAGAGCAAAACGGAGACATGATCATTCAGGTTCTTTTTAGTGCGAGGGAAGAGCTCAGATACAAGCATAATATATACAACATAATTATGTACAATTGTGTGCCACACGGTTGGTACAATAGTGATCTCCATTACAGAGCAAAAGAGAAACAGTCTGTTTTATCCACCTTTTGTCAAAGCAAGCAGAACTTTGCCTCTGTACATTGTAAACAGTCGGTTTTATCAACCTTTTTGTCAAAGCAAGCAGAAGAAGAACTTTCCCTCTGTCCATTGCAAACAGTCTGTTTTATCCACCTCTTTGTCAAAGCAAGCAGAACTTTGCCTCAGTTCATTGCAAACAGTCGGTATTGTCTACCTCTTTCTCAAAGCAAGCAGAAGAAGAACTTTGCCTCTGTGCATTGTAAACAGTCAGTTTTATCCACCTCTTCGTCAAAGCAAGCAAATGAAGAACTTTGCCTCTGTACATTGCAAACAGTCTGTTTTATCCACCTCTTTGTCAAAGCAAGCAGAACTGTGCCTCTGTAATATACATTTAGTGTTGTGAAAACTCCCTTGCAAATGGGCCGAACAGAAATATGAGAGACTATATATCCGGGTCGAAGATTGGCGAGATAAACTGTCCATCCATTGGAAAGATTCTGAAGGGATGCTGGTAGAGAATCCATTCATCTCTAATCTTTATCTCGAGCCGGAATTAATGGATGGACCTGACGCATTGCGTTATGTATAAATCCTAGATTTTTCTTTGCAGGATTTCATAGTAAATAGAGGGGGATTAATGGGGTTTTTAATAGGATTTAGCTTGAAGATAGGATTCGTTTTAGTGTGATAACTAACGGAAAGGGGTCCCATGTAATGAAACGTTTCTACTTCTAAAGGGGTATATACGATTTATAGTTTTTGAGGGTACAAACATCTATTATATTTTTCTTAGATAGGATTACTATATATTGGATACTGTTAAATATATATTGGAAGATAAAATAATTTATATTTAATCCTAATTTTATTGAATTTGTATTAGTTATGGTTGAATATATATTGTATAGTCATCAAGTTATTATAATCGAAGCTGAATAATTCATAGACATAAATAACTAATTTTATATATATGTATATATATACATATATATGCATATATATACTATATATATATATATATATATATATATATTTATATATATATATATATATATATATATGTATATATACATATATATATATATATATATATATATATGTATATATACATATATATATATATATATATATATATATATATATATGTATATATACATATATATGTGTATATATATATATATATATATATATATATATATATATATATATATATATATATTATATATACTGTATATGTTAAACATACTTCCCTTTCTGAGTGGGCATACCTTAACGTGGTGAAAAGGGTTTGTGTATCACCTTGCTCATCAAATCTGTAATAGTCAGGGTCACCCATACTAGGTTGGTTTGCTGTGAGCAATGAGACAAAAATCTCTCACCATCACCGATCTGCAGTGGCCAGCATGGTGATGAAAATGGCCAAACCCCAGATATGATTAAGGACTTGTCCGAGGCCTTTATCGTGCAATGGACTAGAAACAACTGCATTTGTTGTTGTTGTTGTAATTTATATATTCATGTATATACATGTGTGTATACATACGTATAGAATTAAGTAATTATCTGTACTGTATTTATGCATTCGTGTATAGACACTCCAACCCACACTGTATAATCCTACACAATCATCTCCATCATGAATAAAAATCTATACGTAATACTAACGTAATATGCATAATGAATAACATCCCAGGCAATAAACACTTCGATCCATGACCTGAGAATGACAGGAATGTCTGCAGTGGCAGAGTAATGATGATCTGTCAATCATGGCAATGAGGTCCCCAGGTGTCCAGATACTGAGGCCATTGTTGACTCTTCAATGAAGATGGACGGAAGGGGAAACAATGCTAATTGTGTTTACCTTATCAATCCTTATCAGTAATGCCTGTGTAGTGCACTGTTGCATGATTGACTTGGTTATATGCAGGGGGCATTACGATGGTAGTAATAAGGGTAAATTGATTATAATAATAATAATAATAATAATAATAATAATAATAATAATAATAATAATAATAATTAATAATACTAATAATAATGTTTGAAAATGCAAATATATAGAATATTTTCCTTTAGTCAGCAGAAGTCTCTTTGGGTAACAATTACATTTATATGTTATAGATGACTAGTTTTTCATGTATATACAGTATATATATATACTGTATATATATATATATATATATATATATATATATATATATATTATATAGTATGTATGTATGTATGTATATAAATGTACATATAGCCTGAGTAGGGAGACATCATAACATAGTGAATGAGTTTATATATCGCCATGACCAGCAAAGCTGTACTAGTCAGCCGCCCCCCCCCCCCCCCCCCCATACCTGGCTAGTTTGCTGTGAGCAATCAGACGAAAATCTCCACCATCACCAAACAGCACTTGGTCAGCGTTATGATGAAAACTGGCCAAACCACAGACATGAATTTATATATCTGAGACCTTTATCCTGCAGTGGACTAGAAGCGTCTATGTGTATGTATATATTTGTGTGTATCTGTGTATGTTTGTGTATGATATATTTGATTAGTAAAACGAATACATCAAAATCTAAAGATTTCTAATAAACCAGGAGACGAAAGATTCCCCTTTTCTTCAATAAAAGACTAAAATCCTTTGTCTCGAATCCCATCCTACGTGCCATTGACCCTCCTGCAGGAGATACCTGAGGATCGCAGCGCCCTTCGAGAGGGATAATGAGGGATAAGGCGCCCTTTGCATCCATTTAAAGGTTTATGAGGGGATGGAGAATCTCATCAGTGTTTTAATGTGATATATAACTTTAAGATATTTTATTCTCGTCTATTTAAAGGTTTAAAGGTCACTCGTGAATGGCAGAGGTAAGGGACGTTGACAATGCCCTAGAGACTGACTATGTACTGTATATGTATATATGATCAGCGCACAAGACACCTCTCCAACCAAGTTAAGTACAGGGAGGGACAGGCAATGGCCGAAGATGACTCTCCCAAAACCCCATACTCCTAGCTCACAAGGATGGGGAGGTTGCAGCCACCAAAGAAACTAACGAGTTTGAGCGCGTCTTGAACCCCAGTTAAGCAGATCGTCAGGCAGGGAGGTTTCCAATAGGCTACCACAGTTCTATTTAAAGGTTTAAAGACCGCTCGTGAATGGCAGGGGTAATGGACAGTGACATTGCCCTATCGAGTAGGACAATTCCCTAGAGACTGACCATATATACAAGTGATCAGTGCCCAAGCCCCCTCTCCACCCAAGCTAGGACCAAGAAGGGCCAGGCAATGGCTGTTGATGACTCAGCTGATAGACCTATAGGCTCCCCAAAACCCCCCATCCTTAGCTCACAAGTATGGTGAGGTTGCAGCGACCAAATAAAATAACCAGTTTGAGCTGGACTCGAACCCCAGTTGTATTTAAGAGGATTTGTCAGCGATATAAATGTAATCTAGAAATTCATGAAATTCTGTAATTCTGAAGTTGGTACAAACAATTTATTTATGATTTACATTTTGTTTATGGAGCATTTTTTTTAACATACAATTAATAGATATATTTAAAGAACATTTTTTCTAACTTTATGTTAATGTTTAAAATACAGCTACTTTCAAAGTTGCTAATTTCTTATAACTTTCTTGAAAAGAAAGTTTAAGTTTTCTATAAATTCTGAAATTGAGATCCCCTTTCACGTCCGTTAAACCATTTTAGGTGACCGATGATTGACATCTATTTACGTGAGACCTTTCCTTAACTTTCTCCAAAAGAAAGTTGTCCTTCATATATATATATATATGTATATATATATATATATATATATATATATATATATATATATATATATATATATATATATATATATATATATATATAGCAAAACCAAACTTTCACTCGGAACAAGAGAGATGAGAGTCGAGAGCATACCTTTTGGCAGATCCTTTCTTGCATGAGGGCCACCAATAGGCTGTCAGTTCCAAAAGCCACCACGCAGAAGTCCCTTATAACCAATGCAGCCTTGCCCAGTTCCTTGAGGGCAGGATCCTCCTCTCGGTCTTTGCAGCTTTCTTTTGTCCTACAACGGAAGTATTATGAGATCGAGTGGGAGCCGCATTCTACCATGTGGAACCTCTGACGAAGGAGTGTCTCTCTCTCTCTCTCTCTCTCTCTTTCTCTCCTTCTCTCCATGTATATATATATATATATATATATATATATATATATATATATATATATATATATATATATGGATAACAATTTATGGGCAATGAGAAGAATAATAAAGTTGCTCAACACAAATCGTTCCAAAATGTTAGCAACAGAGTAAGCTTTATCCCATCCAGAAACTTTTTTCTTGCTCAATACAGAAGGAATTAGTAATGTATCTAATTGTACAAATGCAAGTAACGTTTTCCAGTTCAGAAGGAAAGGAATAGTTATAATATAAACGATTAAAACACAAAACGTTTCGGTTGACACTCCTAGCAACAGACTAGACTTTATCCCCTCTATAAACTTTTAGATCTATACAGAATGAATTGGTAATTCATCTCATTGTACAGAATGAAAGGGATAGTAATAAAATAAACGTTTAAAACACAAAACGTTTCCGTTGAAAGCACTAGCAACGGACTAAACTTTATACCCTCTAGAAACGTTTGGGTTTACACATAATTAATTGGTTACAAGATCATTGTAAACATACAAATAACGTTTTTCTTTTCAGAAGGAATAGTGATCATAAAAACGTTCAAAACACTGAAAACGTTTCCAATTACGAAAGAATAGATTGACGAGATAAATTTGTAAATCCTATCAAACTTCCAGTCTCAGAAATAGAGACTCGTGAACAAAACAAAAATAACAAATTTTCTCACCATACCAAACAAACTCTTTATATCCTCAACAAAGGCAAAAACATTTTCCAACCAACGATACTCTCGGAACTCGACTTTAAATTGTCCTTAAAAAAAACAGAGTAAACAAGAAAATTCAATTGCAAAGGATTTTATTATTCCAAAACTTCTGAACTACCAATCATTAGTCCCGCTTTAAAAACTTCTCAGATCTGATTGGCTGACGATTTATTTCGCATTTCGTAAGTGTTTCGACATCGGATGATTCAGAGTTCTTGCATTCCGTGTTGCTGAATTTCCCGTTTCATCATTTAAATATACATCA
>NC_090756.1:12031203-12038703 GCF_036898095.1 Palaemon carinicauda | reverse complement strand
ATATATATTTGTATGCATATATATTTTATATATAAAAATCTGTAGGCATATATTTGACAAAGTACCTCATTTGACTCTAAGTAATTCATTTGACAAAATAATTCTCGTAACATTCTGTTAAATCTTAAGTTTTTTTTCTTAATTTCTTTTGTCTTAAGATCGTGGCATCTCTTTAAAGCCTCCTCTAGCCTTCAGAAAAAGAAATAAATCATTAACAAAACGAGAAACTAATTTTAGACGAGAGATTAAATACCTTTCATTACCCTCAATTCTCTTTATTTCCTCCAATCAATTGTTGGACAATAGAAATGTCTCTGTGATTAAGTTAATGAATCACTTTTAACTCTTTGCGATATCTTCTTCTCTAAAACCCTGGAAGACCTTTAGATATCTTCTCCATGATAGAATCTATTGATTTCTTTCTTAATTTCATCTTTCAACAGTAAGATTTACTTTAAATATTATTGTTTTTTCAATACATTTAAGTTTACCTTAAACATTTCAGGGGTCAAAAGGTTTATGGGAGATATTAAGGTAATTTTGGTTCTATTTGCACAATTGCTTATCATGAGTGTTTCCTACTATTATTATTATTATTATTATTATTATCATTATTATTATTATTATTATTATCATTATCATTATTATTATTCTGTATTTCATGGCGAGGTCAAAATACAATTCTGTTTTCCATGGCAATATCAAAATACAGTTCTGTATTTCATGGCGAGATCAAAATACAGTTCAGTATTTCATGGCAAGGTCAAAATACAGTTCTATATTCCATGAGATCAAAATACAATTTTGTATTTCATGGCGAGGTCAAAATACAATTCTGTATTTCATGGCGAGGTCAAAATACATTTTTATATTCCACGAGGTCAAAATACAATTCTGTATTTCATGGCGAGGTCAAAATACATTTCTATATTCCATGAGGTCAAAATACAATTTTGTAAATCATGGCAAGGTTAAATGGCCCCACTGCACCTACCCCCATCCCACAAAGGACCCCTGCACCTCCCCCATCCCATCCCCCCTCTCCCCCACTAACCCCCCAAGGCCCGACTCCATATCGCCATTTGCCCTTCAGAGTTTCGGAGCCGCGAGGAACAATTTGGATTTGCTGCGGATCTCCGCCGTCGGAGTCGGAGTCTAAGGCCGAGTTTCCACTGCATTGATGACATGCGCCATTACCTTCAATTAAGAGGACGGAAATGGATACGTTTGGAATCACCGTAGCCTGGGAGTGAAACGGGAGGGCTACGGCCCTGTTTACGCTGCCATAAACAGCAATTATCGGCCGATTTGCTGACGGCTGGTGTCACTTGCTCCAGATAACCGTTCGTCAGGGATATCAAAATGCTTCTTGGCCTGTCTGCCTTTTAACTTTATGTAAACGAAGAAACGGAACGTTTATGTTATTTATATTGCAATATGAGAGAGAGAGAGAGAGAGAGAGAAGAGAGAGAGAGAGAGAGAGAGAGAGAGAGAGAGAGAGAGAGAGCAGGATGAAATATATGTTGTAATGCAAGTTTCTAATTGTGTGTAAAGCTTTAGGGGACAATATTTTTCAACATTTAATGTCTTTTAAAATAAAAATTACGTTTTCACGTATACTCAGACTTTTGCTAGATAATATATATCAGACTGCTCATCCCAATGGACATAACATTGGCAATTTAACGACGTAAAAACACAAACCAGAGAGAGAGAAAAAATTCCTGTCTGCACAGACAGACCAAATCACAGACGTAATCCGCAACAGACAGAAGATTCACAAGTTTTAATTCGATACATGTTTAGCTCCCAAAGTAGAATTTCAGGACAAGTTTTTGCTGGTGAAAATACTAAGAGTAGCTTTGATAACTCGTTAGATTACCCAGAATCATCTTAATTTTATTTTTACTCAGTAGCGAGGATGGAGTAGTGCTGACAGTGCACCTCACGAGTGGTGCTGTAAGCCTTAAATGAGGGTCTAGTAATCGTCATTTCTGCCCCTTAGTTGTACCTTGAAGATGAATGGCCTCCAGGGTACAACACTGGATCTTCATCTTTTGATTGCTGAATTGTAGATGACCCCAAGACCTTCCTCCTTTAATTGCTTAATCACGGATGACTCTTGGACCTTCATCCCTTTACTGCTGAATCGTGGATGACTCCAGAAACTTTATCTTTTAATTGCTGAATCATGGATGACTTCAGAAACTTTATCTTTTAATTGCTGAATCATGGATGACTCTAAGAACTTCATCATTTTACTACTGAAGCATGGATGACTCAAAGACCTTCCTTATTTAACTGCTTAATCAAGGATGACTCTTGGACCTTCATCCCTTTACTGCTGAATCATGGATGACTTATCCGTTCAATAAGCCTCCATTGTTATTGGTAGTTTCATATTGTCAAAGACAAATTTTAATGAAACTGAATTTATTGTCGTTTTAGTTTTGAGAAAAAAAAAATGAATATTATAAAAAGATATGAATGGATGCTTGACCGAGGGTGGTTGTGCTAGGAGATCTTGATGTAATTTTAGATTTAGTTTCAAAAATATCATCCTCAAATTTGATTGTTAGTAATGAAGACTATTAATTCCGTTCGTTTCGTTTTAATTTTAGATATTATTTACATTGGTAGAAAAAAAATATATACTTTAATATATTGCAAATATCTAGATATGATGAAAATCTATCATTAAAATCATCATCATCTACGCCTACGCCAGTTGACACAAAGGGCATCGGTTAGATTTCACCAGTCGTCTTTATATTGAACTTTTAAATAATACTTCTCCATTCATCATTCCCCACTTCACGCTTCATAGTCCTCAGCCATGTAGGCCTGGGTCTTCTAACTCCTCTACTACTTTGTGGAGACCAGATGAAAGATTGGTAAACTAATCTCTCTTGGGGAGTATGTATAGCATGCCCAATCCATCCCCATCTACCCCTCCCCATGATCCAACCAATATCTATGAAAAAAAAAATAAAATAACTGACAAAAAAAACTATTTTAGAAATATATAAGCATCTAATGTCCAACAGAAATACATGATTATTCTGAGAAAATAAAAAACCCGTTGGTTTATTATTAAAGTTAAGAATTAAAACAAATATTAACATGACTGATTAAAGAGGCGTGTATCCAGCCTCCGTTCATTTGGTGATTATAAAGAAAGTCCATTTCAACTTGGGGATTTATTCATGGATTATTCTATCCATTAACTAAAAGCGGAATTTTCTTTAAATATTCTGAAAAAGATATACCGAGTGTTCATATATTTGTATAAAATTCTCCTTTCTGTTTGTCTCTTTGCTTCGAATTTGCTTTAAATTCATGTTTTTTCCTCGAGAGAGAGAGAGAGAGAGAGAGAGAGAGAGAGAGAGAGAGAGAGAGAGAGAGAGAGAGAGAGGAGAGAGAGAGAGAGAGAGATTTAGAATGGGCAACAGAATGGAGACAAAAAATCAGAAGAATGAATGGACTTCGAAATTGAATCGAAATATTCACATATAAAAATTCGTCTTTTTTAAAAAGTTTATTTGGAACATGCTCTCTATTTTCACTCTAAACTCTTTCCAGAATTTCAGAGAGAGAGAGAGAGAGAGAGAGAGAGAGAGAGAGAGAGAGAGAGAGAGAGAGAGAGAGAGAGAGAGTCTAAAATAGTCAAAAGAACAGAGATGAAGAATTCATATATATGTAAAAAGTCTCCCTCCTCTTTTCAACTTCTATTCTGGATATAAATTTTGTAATTACGTTAAGCTCTTTTTCTTTCATTTATCATCGTTTCTGTGACAGTATATCTCTTATGCTTTGACCAAGAGAGAGAGAGAGAGAGAGAGAGAGAGAGAGAGAGAGAGAGAGAGAGAGAGAGAGAGAGAGACCCATTTGTAATCTATTACACAAGAGTAGATGGATTTCTATCTTCACTAGAGAGAGAGAGAGAGAGAGAGAGAGAGAGAGAGAGAGAGAGAGAGAGAGAGAGACATACAGACAGACAGATATACTTATTTCGAGATTTCTTAGAGAGAGAGAGAGAGAAGTTGGGGTAGCGTTTGCTATCTATTTTTTCCGGTTTACTTATTTTGAGATTTTCTAGAGAGAGAGAGAGAGAGATTATGTGAGTGTGTGAGAGAGAGTGCGTGTGAGGGAGAGAAACAGTGGCGGGGTAGGTTTTGCTATATATTTTTTCGCACTATATTTATTTTGACATTTCTTAGAGAGAGAGAGAGAGAGAGAGAGAGAGAGAGAGAGAGAGAGAGAGAGAGAGAGAGAGAGAGAGAGCCTTACCTTACCTTGCCTTATTTTTTGTTTGGGTTCCCCCAGGTCCCTCAGTGTGAGGCACCTCTTATATCTACCAGAGAGTTTCTAATGCATCTTCCGGTGTATTTTGCATCTTCCAGTCTTGGATGGTCTGGGATGCATCTTAGGTATTTATCGAGCTTATTCTTAAACACATCTACGCTCACTCCTGATATGTTTCTTAGATGAGCTGGCAGCACATTAAATAGTCGCTGCATTATCGATGCTGGTGCGTAGTGGATTAATGTCCTGTGCGCCTTTCTCAGTTTACCTGGAATGCTTTTTGGCACTATTAATCTACCTCTGCTTGCTCTTTCTGATACTTTAAGCTCCATGATGTTTTCAGTAATTCCTTCTATTTGCTTCCATGCTTGTATTATCATGTAGCGTTCTCTTCTCCTTTCTAGACTGTATAGTTTTAAAAATTGCAGTCTTTCCCAGTAGTCAAGGTTATTAACTTCTTCTATTCTAGCAGTATAGGACCTTTGTACACTCTCTATTTGCGCAATATCCTTTTGGTAGTGTGGGTACCATATCACATTGCAGTACTCGAGTGTACTACGCACATAAGTTTTGTAAAGCATAATCATGTGTTCAGCTTTTCTTGTTTTAAAGTGTCTGAATAACATTCCCATTTTTGCTTTACATTTAGCTAACAGTGTTACTATTTGGTCGTTGCATAACATATTCCTATTTAAAATTACACCAAGGTCTTTAATTGCTTCCTTGTTTGTGATTGTCTCATTATTAGGTCCCTTGTATGCATACACCATTCCTTCTCTGTTTCCATAATTTATTGATTCGAATTTATCGGAGTTAAATACCATCCTATTTATCTCCGCCCATTCATATATTTTGTTTAGATCTCTTTGTAGTGAGTTCCTATCTTCATCACAAGTAATTTCTCTACTTATTCTTGTGTCATCGGCGAAACTTCTCACTACGGAGTTTTCAACATCACAGTCTATGTCTGAGATCATAATAACAAACAGCAGTGCAGCTAATACCGTACCTTGTGGCACACCCGATATTACCTGGGCTTCATCTGATTTCTCGTCATTTGCAACCACTATCTGTTTTCTGTTTTGCAGGAATTCTTTTACCCATTTTCCTATCTTTCCCACAATATTATGCTTTCTCATTTTTTTCTCCAATATGTTATGGTCTACCTTGTCAAAGGCTTTTGCAAAATCTAGATAGATCACATCTGTGTCTTTTTCATTTATCATATTTTTGTATATGTTTTCATAGTGTGCTATCAGTTGGGTCTGTGTACTTTTTCCAGGTACGAAACCGTGTTGACCCATATTAAACAAATTATTTTTGACCAAATGGTTCATTATTTTCTTTTTTATTACCCTCTCATACACTTTCATAATATGTGATGTTAGACTAACAGGTCTATAATTGCTTGCCTCTAGTCTTGATCCACTTTTGAAGATAGGGGTTATATAAGCTAATTTATGTTTAACATATATCTCGCTCATATCTACACTGTCTTAGCAGTATTGCAAGCGGCTTCGCGATAGTGTTTGCAGTTTTTTTTAACAAAATCGCTGGAACTCCATCTGGTCCGGCTGCCGATCCATTTTTAATTTCGTTTATAGCCGTGACAATATCTGCTTCATTAATATCTATATCCGTTAGATATTCAACATTTTCTTCTCTCATTTCTGTTTCATTATTCTCATTTGCAATTCTTGGCGTGAACTCACTCTTATATTTTTCTGCTAATATGTTGCATATTTCCTTTTTTTCATTCGTTAGCCGTCCTTCAATTCTTAGAGGGCCTATTTCTATTCTCCTTTTATTCATCTTTTTTGCATAGGAGTAAAGTACTTTGGGGTTTCTTTTTATATTTTGAAGTGTCCTTTCTTCTAAGTCCCTTTTTTCATTTTCTTTGGACTGTATATTCTTTTGTTCTGCATTTTCTATCTTACATTTTATTTCCGCTCATTTTCCACACATTTTTTTCTTTTGCAAGATTTTTCTTCCACTTTCCTAATTTTCTGAAATAAGATCCTTCTGTCTCTTGGTATGCACGTCTTTTGTTTATTGTTTTTTTTCGGTACATATTTTTCAACAATTTTCTCCAGTATTTTGTACAGTATGTCCGTATTTACCTGTATATTATCACTTATAAATACATTTTTCCATTCTTTATTCAGTTCTTCATTTATTTCTGACCATTTTATATTCTACTGTAAAAATTATATTTTCCATATCCTTCCCAAAGTTTTGTGCTTTTATTAATTCTGTGATCACTTGCTTTGGAATGAACTATCAATTCTATGACATTGTGGTCTGAAATTCCCGTGTTATACACTATTATTTCTTTAACATAATTCTACCTCATTCACAAATACTAGATCTAGGGACATTTTCCTTTCTTGTTGGAATGTGGTTTATTTGTTGCATATTATGTTCTTAATAGCATATCTGAAGCTTTTCAAATTGCCTCTTATCTTCTGCGCTACTATTACTCTCTTTTTTATATGTATACATACAAACACTTTCTTCTATCCGTTCTTTCCAATCCACGAAAGGAAAAGTTAAAATCTCCGGATAGGAGTATATTCCAGTCTTAATGGTTTCTACATATATCATCTATTTTTTCTATTATTATGTCAAACTCCTTAGTATTGGGGGTCTGTAAACTACAATATTCACTAGTTTTTCAAATTCAAATTCTACCGCAATCAATTCACATTCTGTGTTGCTGTATTTTTCACAGACTTTTCCTTGATTTATGTCTCGTCCATATATTGCGGTTCCCCTTGATTCCTATTTTTTCTGTCTGATCTATAAGTTTGGAAACCCTTTATCTGGTCATCACTGCCAGTCTCTTGGGAATACCATGTTTCACTTATATTTAATATATCTATTTTTTCAATTTGGGTTAGTTCTTCTAGGAACTCTATTTTCCTTTTAGAGTTACTCGTGACTAATTCATCACTATTATGGTTTGTGTTTCATTCCCATTATTTGATATTGGTAATAATATGGATTCTCCCATGCTTCCTTCCTATTCTGATATGATGTTCTTTTCTTCATTTCTCGGAATTCTGCCATTAAAAAATCCAGCTTTTCCATATATTTGTTCTTTCGCCTTCATACTTATTTTTGTGTGTAAACCTGCAATTATCCCCATATCTGCACCAACCCCTGGCATTATAGATGCATTCTTTGTAGTTGGGG
>NC_090756.1:12011239-12030703 GCF_036898095.1 Palaemon carinicauda | reverse complement strand
GTTTTTAATGACAATTTGGTGAGTCTAAACCTAAAATTACATCAAGATCTCCCAGCACAACCATCCTCGGTCAAGCATCAATCCTATCTAATATTCATTTTTTTCTCAAAACTAAAACGACAGTAAATTACGTTTCATTAAAATTTGTCTTTGACAATATGAAGCTACCAATATCAATGGAGGCTTATTGAACGGATGAGTCATCCATGATTCAGCTGTAAAGGGATGAAGGTCCAAGAGTCATCCATGATTAAGCAATTAAAGGAGGAAGGTCTTGGAGTCATCCATGATTAAGCAATTAAAAGATGAAGATCCAGTGCTGTACCAGGAGGCCATTCATCTTCAAGGTACAACTAAGGGGCAGAAATGACGATTACTAGACCCTCATTTAATGCTTACAGCACCACTCGTGAGGTGCACTGTCAGCACTACTCAATCCTGGCTAGGGTAAAAATAAAATTAAGACGGTTCTGGGTAATATAACTAGTAATCAAAATTACTCTTAATATTTTCAGCAGCAAAAACTTGTCCCGAAATTCGACTTTGAGAAAATTTGCCCTGATTCCCTCACGGAGCAAAACATGTATCGAATTAAAACTTGTGAATCTTCTGTCTGTTGCAATTATGTCTATGATCTGGTCTGTCTGTGCAGACAGGAATTCATGGCCTGGCCCTCTCTCTCTCTCTCTCTCTCTCTCTCACTCACGTCGTTAAATTCCCAGTATATGTCCATTGGGATAAACAGTCTGATATATCTTTTCTAGCCAAAACGTTAAGTATACGTGAAAACGTAATTTCTATTTTAAGAGATATTAAATGTTGAAAAATATTGTCCTTGGAAACTTTACACACCATTAGAAACTCTTATTACAACATATTTCATCCTGCTCTCTCTCTCTCTCTCTCTCTCTCTCTCTCTCTCTCATATTGTAATATAAATAACATAAACGTCCCTTTTCTTCGCTTACATAAAGTCAAATGGCAGACATCCCAAGAAGCATTTTGATATCCCTGACGAACGGTTACCTCGAGCAAGTGACACCAGCCGTCAGCAAATCGGCCGATAATTGCTGTTTATATCAGCGTAAACAGGGCCGTAGCCCTCCCGTTTCACTACCAGGCTACGGTGATTCCAAACGTGGCCATTTCCTGTCCTCTTAATTGAAGGTAATGGCGCATGTCATCAGTGCAGTGGAAATTCGGCCTAAGACTCCGACGACAACGGCGGAGATCCGCAGCAAATCCAAATTGTTCCTCAAGGCTCCGAAACTCTGAATGGTAAATGGCGATATGGAGTCGGGTCTGGGGGGTTAGGGGGGGGGATGGGGTGGGGGGAGGTGCTGGGGTCCATTGTGGAATGGGGGTAGGTGCGGTGGGGCCATTTAACCTTGCCATGAAATACAGAATTGTATTTTGACCTCATGGAATATAGAAATGTATTTTGACCTCGCTATGAAATACAGAATTGTATTTTGACCTCATGAAATATAGAAATGTATTTTGACCTCGCTATGAAATACAGAATTGTAATTTGATCTTGCCATGAAATACAGAATTGTATTTTGACCTCGCCATGAAATACAGAACTGTAATTTGATCTTGCCATGAAATACAGAATTGTATCTTGACCTCACCATGAAATACAGAACTGTACTTTGATCTTGCCATGAAATACAGAATTGTATCTTGACCTCGCCATGAAATACAGAACTGTAATTTGATCTTGCCATGAAATACAGAATTGTATCTTGACCTCGCCATGAAATACAGAACTGTAATTTGATCTTGCCATGAAATACAGAATTGTATTTTGACCTCATGGAATATAGAAATGTATTTTGACCTCGCTATGAAATACAGAATTGTAATTTGATCTTGCCATGAAATACAGAATTTTATTTTGACCTCGCCATGAAATACAGAACTGTACTTTGATCTTGCCATGAAATACAGAATTGTATCTTGACCTCGCCATGAAATACATAACTGTACTTTGATCTTGCCATGAAATACAGAATTGTATTTTGACTTCGCCATGAAATACAGAATAGTAATGAAAATAATAAAAATAATAAGAATAATAAAAATAATAATAATAATAATAATAATAATAACAAGAAACACTCATGATAAACAATTGTGCAAATAGAGCCAAAATTGCCTTAATATCTCCCATAAACCTTCTGACCACTAAAATGTTTAAGGTAAACTTAAATGTACTGAAAAAACAATGATGTTTACAGTTTATTTTACTGTTGAAAGATGAAATTGAGAAAGAAATCAATAGATTCTATCTTGGAGAAGATATCTAAAGGTCTTCCAGGGTTTTAGAGAAGAAGATATCGCAGAGAGTTGAAAGTGATTCATTTATTTAATCACAGAGATATTTCTATTGTCGAACAATTGACCGGAGGAAATAAAGAGAATTGAGGCTAATGAAAGGTATTTAATCTCTCGTCTAGAATTAGTTTCTCATTTTGTTAATGATTTATTCTCTTTTTTGAAGGATAGAGGAGGCTTTAAAGAGATGCCATAATATCAAAAAAATAAAAAAAAAATAAAAAAAAATTACGAAAAAAAAAATTACGAAAAAAAAAACTTAAGATTTAACAGAATGTTACGAGAATTATTTTGTCAAATGAGTTACTTAGAGTTAAATGAGGTACTTTGTCAAATATATGCCTACAAATTTTTATATATAAAATATATATGTATACAAATTTATATATATATATATATATATATAATATACATATGGGTATATATTCATATATATGATATATATGTATATTTATTTCTGTTATAAACATATATATATATATATATATATAAATACATACATACATATATGTATTTATATATATATATATATATATGTATATATACGTATATATATATATATATATATATATGTATATATATGTATACATATATGTATATATATACATATATATATAATTACATATATATAAAACACTGCATATATGACTTAAGTCAAACCAACATTACTGCTAATACCCGCTCGAGATAAAAAAAAAAAAAAAAAAAAAAAAAAAACATTTTAAAAAGAAATCGTTCAAACCATTTCCCCAAAATTTCAAGAAACATTTGACACTTGCTAGTGCAACTTGTCGGGAACTTAGTGTCCTAAAACATTAGCAAGTTTAAAAAAAAAAAAAAAAAAAAGTTTAAAAAAAAAAAAAAATCTTTGAAAAAAATACTTTGCAAAATGTAATAAGTTTCCATCTTAAGTGAACTTTCTCTTCAATCAGCCTTGGATGGCTGAAGAAGTCAGCCTTGAATGGAGAAACTGTCAGCAGTTTTGATTTTTTTCTTCTTTTTTTATGCAGCGTCAGCATTCCTTCACTCGAAAAGTGGTTTTCCAAATATGTTCTTTCAACGTTTAACTTTCAGTAAGTTTTATTCACTTTCAGTTAAATATTTCCTAAGATGATTAATGAATGTTTTTATTTAGTAAACTTTACTGCTTTATTTTTCATCATCATCAACTACTGCCTGGTTTCTCTTGGTGCCAGAGTGGGTTAGAGAGGTGGCTAGGGATGGCATCATGAATGTAAATTTTTGATCTATTATTCGATAGACAGTTTATATTTATATTTTGATGTTATTACTGTTCTTTAAAGATTTGATTTTCGTAGTTTCTCTTCTTTATTGGGCTATTTTCCCTGTAGGTGCCCCTGTGCATATAGCATCCTGCTCTTTCAACTAGGGTTGTAGCTTAGTAAGTAATACTACTACTACTACTACTACTACTACTACTACTACTACTACTACTACTACTACTAGATGGTAATAATAATAATAATAATGATAATAATAATAATAATAATAATAATAATAATAATAGTTTTTTTTTATTATTGTTTGCAAGTTCAGAAATGATACGTTTAGAAATATGTTTAAAACAGTACACTTATATCTGTTACAATTTCTAAATATTTACTGTAATGAAATAGGTTTTAATCTGAAATATTTTCAAACCGGATTTCAAATGTTTGATAAATTATTCTAACTTTTGAAAATTCAATACTAAATTATACTGAAATTTTTATTCACAGAATTTTCTCATTTTGTTTTTGAGTCGCAAATGTATCTAGCGTAATAATTATGATAATGATAATAATAATAATAATAATAATAATAATAATAATAATGATACTACTATTACTACTACTACTACTACTACTACTACTACTACTACTACTACTACTACTAATAATAATAATAATAATACGTGAGTTTTGCTGCTAATTTAGATGGTAATTATATATTAGTTATTGTTTCTGATGATTTACTAAATTATAATTGATTATCAACTGATTAATTAATAATTAATTGATTATAAATTCATGAAATAAACCTGCTTTTATATTTTGAGTTTGGTTTTGATTGTAGATAATATAAATGATCATCATCATCATCATCATCATCACAACAATGATAATACTAAATTCTATTAAGAGCACGAACTCTTGAAATATACAGCCAAGGTAAATATTAAGATGAGGAATATTAAAAAATATCTCATGATAAAATGAGAAGGAAATTTAATGCCAAAACGCCACTGGCATAACTAAAGGTACATCACACAATGAAACGACCTAAAATTCATGAAATGTGTCTAAAAAAAGGTACATTTTTCGGGTGAGGGAGTTTTAGACTTCGAGCTATTTGGTCTTGCATGCAATATTAAAACCTGCCGTGAATGAGCCTTCAAGAGAGAGAGAGAGAGAGAGAGAGAGAGAGAGAGAGAGAGAGAGAGAGAATTTGATGTATATATGATGAAAGTTTCAATCTAAATAAAGTGAGAATTATATCTTCAATGCCATTCTAAGAGAGAATTACCTCGCTGAGGTTCTCCAAAGAAAGAATTAATTGCAGGAGGCCCCCCAGTGAGAAATTACCTCGAAGAAGCCCAACAGAGAAGGATTTACCTCTCTGAGGTTCTCCAGAGGAGTTAACTGCAAGAGGCCCCAAAAAAGCAAATTACCTCGAAGAGGCCATCAAGAGAAGGATTTGCCTCCCTGAGGCTCTCCAGAGAAGGAATTAACTGCACGATGCCCCCAGAGAGAGAAATTACCTCGAAGAGGCCCTCCAGAGAAGGAATTACCTCCCTAAGGTTCTCCAGAGAACGAATTACCTCGACGAAGCTCTCCAAAGATGGGGGGATACCTTAACCTTGTGAAAGATTTTGCGTATCACCATGATCAGCAAAGATGTACTTGTCATAGTCACCCATACTCGGTTGGTTTGCTGTGAGCAATCAGACGAAAGCCTCCCACCATCAACCAATCTGCAGTTGGCCAGCGTGATGATGAAAATGGTCAAACCTCAGACATGACTAAAAGGACATACCGGAGTCCTCTATCTTACATTGGACTAGAAAGGACTGCATTTGTTGTTTTTGTTGTTGTTGTTGTTGCAGTGTTGTTGTTGCTGTTGTTGTTGTTGATGTTTTATATTTAAATGATGAAACAGGAATTTCCGCAACACGGAATGCAAGAACTTGTAATTCCTGTCGACAAACGGAGTAAGTCGACAGATCTGATGTCGAATCACTTACGAAATGCGAAGCAAATCGTCAGCCAATCAGATCTCAGAAGTTTTTAAAGCGGGACTAATGATTGGTAGTTCAGAAGTTTTGGAATAGAGAAATCCTTTGCAATTGAATTTTCTTGTTTACTCTGTTTTTGTTAAGGACATTTTAAAGTCGAGTTCTGAGAGTATCGTTGGTTGGAGAAGGTTTTTGCTTTTATTGAGGATGTAAAGAGTTTTTTTGATATGGTGGGAAATTTTATTATTTTTGTTTTGTTAATGATTCTCTTTTTCTGAAACTGTTGAAGTTTGTTAGGATTTGCATATTCATCTTATCAATCAATTCTTTCGTAACTGGATACGTTTTGTGTTTTGAACGTTTGCATTATCACCATTGCTTCCGAAATTAATCTCATAACCAGTTAATTCTGTGTAGACCAAAAACGTTTCCAGAATGGATTAAGTATAGGCTGTTGCTAGTGTTTTCAACTGAAACGTTTTGTGTCTTCAACGTTTATATTATCACTATACTTTCATTCTGAACTGAAAAACTTTATTTGTATTTGTACAATGAGAGGAATTACCTATTCATTCTGTATAGACCAAAACGTTTCTAGAATGGATAAAGTTTAGTCTGTTGCTAATATTTTCAAAGGAAACGTTTTGTGTTTTGAACGTGTGCATAATCACTATTCCTTCATTCTGAACTGGGAAAACGTTACTTGCATTTGTACAATGAGAGAAATCACCAATTTATTCTGTATGGAGCTAGAAAAACGTTCTGAAAGGTATAAAACTTACTCTGTTGCAAGCATTTTGGAACGTTTTGTATTGTGCAAATTTATTATTTTTCTCATTGACAATAAATTGTTCTTTTCACCAACACTGCTTATTTACTTAAGGCTAAAGTCAACAAAGGAAGGAAAAAGCGAACCAGGAAAAAGTTTTCCTTTTTATTTTTCATTAAGGGGAAAGTTAAGAAGAATGAAAAAGGTGAAAAAAGACTTTCTAAAGCTGAGGGAAACTTCTTTGTCCTGAGCCTGACTTGAATCAGCTACGAAGGATATTGTTACACCCCGAGGGATGAGGGAGGGGGAGGGGGTTTTGGGGCTTACGGGTGGGGGTTATTGATATTGGAATGAATGAATGAATGATTTAAAGTTTTCAGGCATCCTGACATCTAAGGTCATTGACGCCGGTAACATTTAATTTATGTATACAAAAATAAAAAATGAGATAAAATAAAAAATTAAAGAGTATTCAATTAAAATCATAAAAATTGAATGTCATAAAAGTTAAATATTTTTCAGAAGACCTGCTTCTGAAATAAATCTAAAAATGCCACTTGCATGGTAGGACACATCATTTCCAAGAATCTTGGCAAGGATGAACCTGCCACCCTCACCTCGAGCCTCAAACAAATATCTATTCCGCAAGTTGTTATAATTGGGGCATTCGGTCAACAAATGCCTTACTGTTAGAGGTACTAAACAGTTGTCACAATACGGTTGGTGTTGGCCCTTCAGCAGAAACTCATGTGTCAACCGAGTGTGACCAATACGGAGACGACAAAGAGACGTCTCCCATTTTCGGGGCATCATATTATACCTCCAAGGAGATATAACATTTGTTACCTCTCGCATTTTATTCCCATCTAGGCTATCCCATTGCTGTTGCCATTTATTGCAAACCAATTTCTTGATGTCAGGTAAGAAATCATTACAGGCAATGGGATACCTTCTTGGCAGCAACTCGGATGCAGCATTCTTAGCCAGTAAATCTGCATTCTCATTCCCACACACACCTACATGTGCTGGAACCCAACAAAAGTGAACTGTTATACCTCTCCGTCCAATAATAAAAAGCCATTCTAAAATCTTTAAAACTAGAGGGTTATTAGAATTAAAAACTTCTATAGCTTGAAGGACACTCCTTGCATCACTAAAAATTGTAAAATTACCCTACTTCTCCAATGCTATTTTCTCAATAGCGGTTAATATGCCATACAGTTCCGCAGTAAATATGGAAGCGGTCAGAGGAAGTGCACCTCTACAATTAAAACTATTACTATGTACCCCAAATCCAACGCCAGCATCAGATTTGGAGCCATCAGTATAGATAAAAGTTGATCCTCTATGTTCTTTAACATGTTCATTAAAAAGAGACCTGGCTTCTAGGTCTGACATATTCTTCTTATCTCCTATAAAATATTTACAAAAAGATATCTCTGGTAACTTCCATGGAGGCGTTGATGATACCTTGAATGGAAGTACCTTACATTTAATTATATCCAGACTGTTTAATAATTGTTTCACCCGAAAGCCATAGGGTTGAGGAGATTTTGGGTGCATTTCAAAGTATGTTGGGTGCCTTACAAGGCTTGCAGTCTGGAAGGCTAAAGAATTAGGGAGTCTTTGCAATCTAAACCAATACCGAAGAATAGAAGACATCCGGTAAAGGTCTAGTGGTAACTCTCCAGCATCAACAAGGAGACTTGGGATAGGTGATGTTCTGAAGGCTCCTGTGGACAATCTAATACCTGCATGATGTATTGAATCTAATATTTTCAACCGGCTTGGGGTGGCTGAAGAGTATACCTCACAACCATAACTAATTTTGGAAAAAATCAAGGCCTTGTATAATTTTAAAATAGTATTGCGGTCTGCCCCCCATGATGTATGGGACAATACTTTTAAAATATTCAGAGCTTCAACACATTTAGCTTTTAGCGCTTTTAGGTGAGAAACCCATGTAAGTCTACAGTCAAATATCAAACCTAAAAATTTCGTTTCCGATACACATGGGATCCGTTGACCTTTAATGTATATATCCGGGTCTGGATGTGCTCCCCGGATACGACAGAAATGTACGATAGTAGTTTTACTTGTCGAGAACTTAAATCCATTCATATCGGCCCACTGGATAATTTTGTCAATCGAGAGCTGTAGTTTTCTCTCAACCGTTGCCATTCTGGCTCCAGCAAATGATATGGAGAGATCATCCACAAATAATGTTGAGAGAACATCCTGGGGAATGGCTGAGGATATCCCATTAATTGCTAGTGCAAAAAGGGTTACACTCAGCACACTACCCTGAGGAACTCCTTCTTCCTGGCACTTACTCTCTGATAGAGCCTCCCCAACTCTCACTTGAAAAACTCTATGTGAAAGAAATGCCTGAATAAATAGTGGCAGCTCTCCTCTCAATCCGATTTCATGAATGGTTTTAAGTATACCATATCTCCATGTGGTATCATATGCCTTTTCAAGGTCAAAAAATACTGTAACATGGTGCTGTTTGGAAGCAAAGGCTTCACAAATAGAAGACTCAAGTCGTATCAACACATCAGTCGTTGAGTGCATTTTTCTGAATCCACATTGAATCGGTGATAAAATACCTTTCTTTTCAAGGTACCATATCAGCCTTGCATTGACCATCTTCTCCATGATTTTACATAAACAAGATGTCAATGCAATAGGACGATAGTTTGCTGCTAAAAACTTGTCTTTACCGGGTTTTAAAAAGGCTAAAATAATGGATAGTTCCCGAACACTTGGGTAACTATGATCATGCCATATTCTATTAATAATGCTTAAAATAAATAGCTTTGTATTAAAATGTACATGTTTAATCATTGCATATGGAATTCCATCGGGTCCAGGGGCTGTATCGTTGCAATGAGCTAGTGCGGAATCAAATTCTCTTTCAGTGAAAGGAGAATTATAAGACTCTTCCCTTCTTGTTCTAAAATCTAAAATTTTCTTTTCTTCAACGCTCCTATACTGGTGACCAGGGGCTCCTACATACTTGCTGGATACATTTGAAAAATGACTAGCCAGGGCATTGCTAACATCATTTGCTTCAGTTACATACTGACCATTCACCCTCAACACTGGTGGTGGGTTGGGGGTGAATTTGCCAGCTATCTTTTTTACTTTCCTCCACACAGCAGATGGTGGTGTTCTACTGTTAATGGAGGAAACAAAAGACATCCATGACTGGCGCCTTGCTTCTTTCATGGCACGACAGAACTGTGCTCTACATTTCTTGTACATAATTAAATTCTCATCAGTTCTGCGTCTACGCAATCGTGTTAGAGATCTTCTTGTGGCTCTGTGGAGGGCAGTTAGTTCTGAAGACCACCACGGGACCGGTCGTCGTTTGAATAACCCTATTGTTTTGGGAATTGAATTGACTCCTGCTGTATGGAGAGTTCCATTCAGTAAGTCTATGGCATCATCGTTATTTTCAACCTGTTCAGCATCCCCCTCAATTTCGCTTAGCTCACGAAACTTTTCCCAGTCCGCCTTGTCAAGATTCCATCGTGGCGATCTCTGTAAAGGTGGACCATTGTTGGTGTTTATAATGATTGGTGCATGATCACTAGTATGCCAATCATCTAATGTCCTCCAATCAAAATCAAGAAGACAGTTAGAGCTTGCAATTGAAAGGTCAATGCATGACAAGGTACCTGTCTGAACATGGAAGTGTGTGGGCTCTCCTGTATTAAGGAGTCCTACATCCTCATTCTCCACAATTGATGAGATAATATTGCCCCTTGTGTTTGCTAGGATATCACCCCATAAAGGATATCTACCATTCATATCTCCCAGTAAGAGAAATGGTTGAGGGAGTTGTTGAATGACCTCTGCTAAGTCATCATATAAAATAATATCATTTGGAGGTAAGTACAGAGAGCAAATTGTATATTTTCTCCCTATATCAATTTGTACAACAACTGCCTGCAGGGTTGTACGTATAGACATAGGTATTTGGGGAACATCTCGACGAATGTATACAAGACTTCCGCCATGGCTCCCTGCTTGTTGATTATATGGTGTTCTATAGCTAACATACTCTCGAAGACTAGGAGTGTTAGAATCAAGCATACTTTCCTGTAGACATACAATTATGGGGGAATGCTCATGAATTAGGAGCTTAAGTTCTTCATATTTCGCCCTCAAACCCTGACAGTTCCATTGCAAAATGGAGGAGAAAACTATGGATTATTTCTGGAAGACATCTTGGATGAGGTCTTCCCATTAGCAGTTTTTAATCTAACATTATTACCAGTAGGTTCCTTCAGAGGTGGTCTTGTTATAATGGGTTTTATGTTTGTGTTTTTCTTTGTATCCTTTTGATCTATTTGTTGAGGTGGATGGTGGACCTCAACTTGAATTTCTGATTTATTCAGTTTATCTTCTGGTCCATTAGAAACATCAACAGACAAAACATCAAATTTATTTGATGTCATAACCTTGACATTTCTAATGGAGGGTGGAGAGAGAGATGGAGGTCTCTCTCTTTTCCTATTTATCAGTGGTGAGGATTTACCAGGTTTTTGCACCTTCCCTACCACAGGTGCACCTGGTAACTTTGTTTCGGGTGGAACTTCCATCAAATCAGGCAAGGACATGGCCTGAGAGAGGTTAGTACTATTATTGGTAATGGGGGATGAGGTTTGTATAGAAGTGGGCAGTGTTACAGTTTTAATACACAGTGGTAAAGCCTTGGAAGGCAATATGCTTACCTTGTCACGTAAAACTCTACTATCATTAGATGATGTATTTCCTTTTTGGGAATTACTGGCAGCACTATGTGGGTTCGATGTCTCCTGTGGTATATTTTCTCTTGATTTCAGTGCATTTGCATAGCTGTTTGGTTTTTTTCAGTAGTCTTTTGGCGTGTCCTACACTTATGTGTTCTACACTGGATTTGTTGAGGGCTGCTTCTTCAAACTTATAAATCTCGCAGCTCCTGTCAGTGGATTTATGGTTTGAATTGCAATTCAAACAGCTGGGCTCAAGTGTACACTCTCCATGATAGGGACTGGCACAGATGCTACACATTTTTTCATTTTTACAAACTTTAGAAGGATGTCCAAATTTGAAACATTTGAAGCATTGTAAGGGCTTTTGTTTAAAAGGTCGAACTTTTATTCTTTCATTTTCAATATCGATGTGGAAAGGCACATCAGCATCCTGGAAAGTAAGGATAATCATTGACGTCCCAGGAATCTTATGGACTTTCCACACTGTTAATGGGCACATGGCTAGTATTTCCTCTTCTGTAAATTCATAAAGATCTTTATTGAAGACTACTCCCCTTCCGTAACTAAAGTTTAGGTGGGGTTTGACATCTAACATATCCTCATCACTGTTTGTCGTAAGGTTAGACAGTATCACTGATTGCGTGAATGATTTAGCATGGATTAGGAAGCTATTTTTCCCAAAGCGAGATATATCACCTGGTGCAATGGTTCCTATCTTTTTCTGAATTAGTTTGCTAATTTTAAAATAATTCCCATTACTCCCTTTAGGCTCGGCAACAAGCCACATTGGTGGTTTTGGCTTTCTTTGGGGGAGCATAGTTAAATCGATATCTTTCTCAAACCAGTCAGCAGGTCTATATACATCCAAACTGTTTGGTATCTTATCACATAGGGCACCCATGACATTTAGGTTATTAATTTTGATATCATTGATGTTACATATTGCATTGAATGCTTCTTCATGATTATTATAAGTTATCCATGAATGCCATTTTTCATTTTCAAGTTTCATTCTAATTTCTTTTATCACTCCATAGCATCTAAATGCTTTATATATCATATCATAATCAGTATTTATTGGAATTTGGGTAACATGAAGGATTCTTAGTTTCCCTTTGTTATCCGACTTAATTGGTTTTGAAACATTAGTAGAGGGGTCCTTTTTTGTTCCTAAGTCGTCAACAGAATTTTCCTTAATTGAATTAGCAGAGGTCGTCAACAGTGCCGGGGGAGAGTCAGCGTATCCAGGGGATGGGGGTTCATTGCTTAAAGAATCCATTAGACGAGAGAGAGAGAGAAAAGGGTTACTTAGATGTACCTGCTCGAGAATGTTAGGCCATCACACGCCAGAAAGGAAATTTGCACTTTCCACTATCGGCACAATAAGAGTATACTTCCCAGATGGTCCACTCCATACCCTACCCGAAGGATAGCATCAAAACAGATATAGAGGCACAGGTGTAAGCTGAACCCGCCTGTTAGGACTGAGACCAAGAAATTATGGAATCATCCTCCCCATATCTGTAATGACGGGCTTCCGGCCAAAAGCCGAGAGTCCTGCCCCAAGCATTGGATCCCCCTGGATTCCGAAGACCCAACACTTGAGAATAGTTCCGCCAAAAAGGTCCAAACCATCTTCGGGATGGCTGAAATCATCCAATACTCTCACATATAGCTTTGAATGCAAACACCTCCCAACCGTGACACCTCCTCCCACTCATCAAAGCAGGCAGCAATATAGGATGTATGAACATCCACGCCGGGGCTACAGTGGATGAGAAACATCCAAGCCATAGGAAAGAAAAAAAAAATAATAAATATATATGTACATAATATATACACATATATAATGAGGGAAATTTTTCTCATTGAGTTTGGAAAGCAAGACGAAAGAAAGTTTATGAAATTAGGATAAGGTCGAAGTAATATTGAGAAAAAGAAAAAGGTGAAAGAGAGAAATTTAGATTCAAACTGGGGGAGTAATTTCCCTAAGTTCGAGAGCCCTCTTGCCCGTCACCAAGTTTCAGCACGGGAGTGAAATGCCGTGCTGAAGCTCAATGACTTCATCAAGGCATTCTCTCATTAAGAGGGCAATAATGCCGAAATTAAATCAGGTTACTTCCGTACCAGAATTGCCAACCTTAAGAAATCCAACATTTGTCAAGAAAGATAATGCAGTAATTCTTACTAAACATATTCGAATTGAAAACCTGATTCTAATTAATGTATAATTCTATTTTATTTATGCTTAATGTAATGTCTACATCTTGTGCAATTATAGCCATGTTTACAATGTAGTTGACTTGATCCACAGTTGGTATTCTAATAAATAACTTTATGATATAGTGTCGTCTGCTAGTCGTTCTTTTAAACTAGAGAATTAACGAATAATCACAAGTCCTGATCACAACCTCCACGAATAACCTATCTTCATATATACATTAAGTATCTATAGTATTTATAGTATTTAGAGTTATATTAACATGGACCAACTGCTAATATTTTTTCATATTTCTTCATTATGAAAAGTTAAAAAAATCTTATGTTTACATTCTTCCCTACAATGGAATACGGGCGGCAAACCTTCGAGCTTACAAAGAAGATGAACATTTCTGGAAGATGTTGAAAGAATATTAAATAAAGATACATATTTTCCATTGATATAAGATCAAAGTTACTATCTATATCTTCAATGTAGACTATTCGTTCCATTTAAAGGGTTGGCAATTTTGGACCCCTTCCTGCTACACCAGTCTTGCCAGAAACATAGCAGAGAATTTCTCTCTAAGATTACTTATTTCTGTCAAGATATTACTTATCGAAGCATTTCTATTACTGAAATCATGATTTTACTATAAATTCATCATCATCTTCGTATATAAAAGATTTTTAGTATAAATTCAAAGAAAGAATACAATAATTTCTTTCATAATCAACTGAACAAACGAACGAACGAACTTTCCCATGTTCTTAAAGATGCCAATAGATGGCATCAGTGAGGCTTTTTTGAAAGTAAAATACTTTTTTTTTTTTTTATAAAATACTGGAAAAATCTGGTTTTGAGGAACATTTGGGGAGATACTCCTCGATCGAATTGGCCAATAGGAACATCTGGGGCGTGGTTTCTCCATCGACTTAGCCAATAGGAACACACCATTCCTGAGAGCTGTTAGCGAATAGTTGTTTTCTCATTCAATTACCTAAAAGAGCCAAAGGACAATTCGACAATTAACCTATAAAATCTTATTCAGATAATTTATTTTGAAACTTTACTAGAATGTTTGTTTTATGAAAATTATAACTATAAGTATTATGATTGAGGTTTGTGTTAATGTACTTTGTATAAATTCGAAATTATTTATGTAGATGTTTCCATTTAAAAAAAGATAGTTGTAACGAAACGTCTATTTTTTCAATGTAAATTAATACCGGGTTTTACATTTGTACTTAGCTTTAGTTCATTTAAGTAAATTATAGATAGAGTGGGCTGTCTAGCAAGACTAACGGCTCCTTTTGACGCATTTTCTGTCAATAAATGGTTTCAATTTGAATTTGAATTATTTTGAATTAGAGACTGAATACACTTCAGATATCAAAGAATATGTTATATCAGTTATAACAATTGTTCAGAATGACAGAAGTTGAGGCAATGGTTATAATAATTCTTGTAGACGAACGCTCAAAATGAAAGGCCACAAAAAATTTATATTTACATATTTATTCAATAGGCTTTTCTTGACTGTTTATTTGCAGAAAGGGATCGACGTCCATTAAAACTGGTCTTATGCATATGTAAAATACTAAAAGGGAAAAAAATCATATTTATTTCAATAAATAGTAGAAAGTAGACTAAAAATTCTTGGATTTTAAATCAATTACTTTGTGTTGTTTTTCTTAAGAATCACAATTATAGCTAATGAGGTCAGATACCTTAAAACGATTAAATAAATGTATTAGGGTATATATATATATATATATATATATATCAGTTTATAATCATGCATAACTTCAGGACTCCTGAAAGTAGATTTGAATGCACATATTCCTTATTCTTGAGTCTGGTATAGATTGAAATCCCCCTCTCTCTCTCTCTCTCTCTCTCTCTCTCTCTCTCTCGAGATGTAAGTTGACATGAAAAGAAGTCGTTGATTAAGTATTTTTCTCCGATGTTATTTAACAAATTCTAAAATGATTTTCACATAGATTAAGGGACATCTAACAGGCTACACTTACTATGTATGTCGAATTTAACTTGAGAACCGGAAATTTAGGCTCTGGGTTACTTGATATATATGAAGGTTCACACAGAGCTTTCCGATCCCCCACTGGGCCATCTCTGAGGGGGTTCTAGCCTGAACTTTGCCCCAGAAATTTAGGTTCTATTTGATGTTTCCGGGCTACGTATGTACATGCAAAGGTTCAAAGGAATTTTCCTTCCTAATACTTATGGGAAGAAATACGAACCCTTGGGGCAATCTTTGAAGATCTAACCTGAATTTTGCCCCGGAAATTTAGGTTAGATTTTATGTTCTATAAATCTCTACACATAAGTTAAAGGTCATGATGATTTCTGTGCATAATTCTTTTGTGGACTAAACGAGTCCGAGTGAGTCATTTTGGAGGAAGTCTAGGGCTAAACGCCCTAGGGACGCATCAGCTGACCAACCTAAAATATAACCCTACTGGCTCCTGGCTAGTATAGTGGTAACGTGTTCGCCTAGCATTCGTATGGCAGCAGATCGATCCCAGCCCGGGACCGTGAGTTTGAGCTGTTTACTGGGGAGGCCACTGCTGTGGTTGGGCACCACAGTGAGTGGTTGGGCTTGCCCGGCTTAAACTCAAACATGGTTGCCAGATGCTTTTGGCTAATAGTAGCACAAACACTCTTAAAAAGTCGCGAATTTCAAGTAAAAGTAGGCCAATTTTTTTCATATCACTATTATACACACACACACACACACATATATATATATATACATATATATATATATATATATATATATATATCCTAATAAAGTTAGTACTTACATTTTTGTGTCTGATCCTGGCTATATGGTACACGTTTCCTTTTCAAGTATGAAGAAAATTCTTTCTTCAAAATTAATTCTTTCGTTGCCTTTCTTAAACAAACTTAAATGGCTCATCTTCAAAACTTGAACTTTCTTAAATCACCTTTGTGACCTCAGTTCCTTTTTACACAATTCACAATTAGCTTTGGTTGCGTAACTTTTAACTTCTTCAAGCCATTTCTCAAAAAAGGGGGTCTCTTCGAAAAAACTTTTCAAGCCATTTTCCTAAAAGGGATCGCTTTGAAAAACTTTGTCATATTTGGCCCACTTCCCCATCGTGTAAACACTACAAACACCTTGACTGGTCACTGATAGCTCAGTACTATTGACATAAACGGGTAGAGGCCAAAGCTAAACGTTTACTCTATGAAAAAAACTTAGACTGTAAACAGTGTAGGAAACATGTCAGACCAAAACATAACCTCATTTGCGTGTTGCAATAAATATTTGCTAACGTTGCAAAAAAAAAACTGGAGACTTTCTTGTTCTCCAAGTCTTCGATAAATGTGGATTTGAAAATAAACGAGCAATATGCTGTGTGGAATGCTGAAGGTCTTGGGATGTACATGATAAAATGACTGTGGAGGTATTACCCTGCTGTATAAGACCAGAAAAGCAGCCCTTAAAGTAGAGTAAAATAAATGAAAATATTCATCATACTTCTAACGTTCAAGACGAATACACTATTGCAGTAGATTATTAGTGTGATTATTATTATTATAGAAAATAAATGGAAGTAGTCCAAATCAAATAAAAGACCCCAAATTAAATAAAAGGTAGCCCCGAGAGTCAAAAGTAGCAGACTGAAATCTGGTCCCCCAAAAGTGTAAGAAGTAGCCCAATTTGTGATTTGTAGCTTAAAAAGGCAACCATGATTTAATGTAGATTATAATTATGGATATCTTGGAAAATAGAAAAGTATTGTTAGGATTTTACAGAAGATCTGGGAACAAAGTTTTTGTTATGATTGTGAAGAATATGACTTTGGAAATGGTGAGACATGATAGTGAAGAAGTTTTAGACACATTAAAAGTATGTTACGATTATAGAGATATGGGAATAATGAACAGTGTAAGAGCTGATAAAGAGCTAGGAATATTTTTTTTTTATTTTTTTTTATTTTACGATTATGTATTTTTGTACTGAACACAAATTGGGTACGATTTGTTAAAATAACCTGAAAACGTACAATAATTCTTTACAATAACTAATTTTGCAAGAAATATATCTTCTATTTAGAATAAACTATAATTATGATTTTGATACAAAAAAGAGAAATGAATCTTTATTCATCTTTCTCTAAGTGGCCACTTTTGACCGACTGGGTTTGGTGTTGCTCTAGACACAAGAAAAGCTATTAAAGATTTTCTCTTTATATTTTGATAATTTATCATCATAACCAACCTGTTTATCAATGATGAAACTGTCTGGAGATTTTATTAATGAGTTCAGTTCTTTGTTATGAAAATGAATTATATTTTTTCGCTTGAATTTTAAATTGAAAGGGGTGGCATCGTAAGATAAGGGTGGCTCCTGGGAAAAGAAAAAGTAACGGTCACTGCTATATTCATTCTTTAAACGCTGATTTGTGGTTGAATTAATTTTGCTGGCAAATCTTCATAGATATTAATTGTTTCATATGATTAAACTTTATATATATATATATATAAATTATATATATATATATATATATATGTACATACATACATATATATACATATGTAATATATACAGTATACAGTATATATATATACACATATATATTATATATATATATATATATATGTATATATACTGTATATATATATATATATATATACTGTATATATATATATATATATATACTGTATATATATATATATATATATACTGTATATATATATATATATATATACACTTATATTTACAGTGCATATGTATATGTCTTTATACAATATTTACATGTATTTATATATATATAATTCATATATGTGTTTTGTAAATATATATATAAATATATATATATTATAATTTGTGTGTTTTGTATGTATATATATATATATATATATATACATGTATATATACATGTATATATATATACATATACATATACATATACATTACATTACTTCCACTTAGTCCCCAAAACCATAAAGTCAATTACACTTAGCTGAGAAAAAAAAAGCAAATATCACAACCGATCAAAGACTGGACTAGAGAGGAATATGTTTTTCCTTCTAAGATCACTTTTCCTTTCCCTCACTCTCTTCGATTGGACCCTTAAATCCCTTAAGTCCCTTAAATCCCTAAAGCTTTAAAATCCCTAAATCTAACCTTGATCAGAGTCCTTTGGTGTCCAGTGGGAAGATGTAAGTGGGTTGTTGTTGTTGTTGTTGTTACTAATATTATTATCATTAGAATTACTTAATCAATAAGTATTCTATCTAATAACTCTCAATCGATCACAATATAAAGGTCTTTAAACTCTCATTTGATTTCTAAATAAAGATACTTAAACTCTCATTTGATTTCAGTATGAAGTTCTAAAAACTCCATTTGATTTCAATATAAATTTATCTAAACTTTCATTTGATTTCAAGTTCCTTAAAGTCTCATTTAATTCTATTATTAAGTTTCTTAAACTCTCATCTGATTCCAATGTAATGTTCCTTAAACATATTTCCATAAAAAGTTCCTAAAACTCTCATTTGATTTCAACATAAATTTCCTTAAACTCTCATTTGATTTCAATATAAACTCCCTTATCAAATATCTAAAAACCCAGTGAACTAAATAAAAAAAAAACATTCCTATCCCCTATTCGAACGTCGTCCCAAACCTTACAATAACAGAAGCGGAATTAGCAATTGGTAACATAACTAAGTGTGACAAGAGGCGTTACAAGGGGCAATGGTCCCCCGTTACGACCTGTTAGTTTTTGCCATTTAATCCTTGTCATCTTCAGTGTCTCCAATTGGGCGTGGTTTAGTGGGTTAAATGGTCTTTAAACTTGAATTTAGATGGTGTTTACATCAATTTGTGAGGATATTTTCAATTGCGATACGTAGAATATCTCTCTCTCTCTCTCTCTCTCTCTCTCTCTCTCTCTCTCTCTCTTTCCTTTGGAGCAGTGAGAATCAATCATCCTTCACATGTCACTCAGTCTCTCATCTCTATTTACTTCTCCAGTGGCTAATCAATTCTCTCTCTCTCTCACACACACACACACATAGGTAACATTAACTAATCAAGGAAATTTTCTTTTAACTCTTTCTCATCAGTTCCCACCATCTCTTTCAACAATGCTTT
>NC_090756.1:11988713-12006213 GCF_036898095.1 Palaemon carinicauda | reverse complement strand
ATTTTTTAGTTCATTTAGTTCATTGGGTTTTTAGATATTTGATAAGGGAGTTTATATGGAAATCAAATGAGAGTTCAGATAATTTTATATTTAAATCAAATGAGAGTTTAAGGAGCTTTATATTGGAATCAAATGAGAGTTTAGAGAACTTCATATTATAGTAAAATGAGAGTTTAGAAAACTTTATTATGAAATCAAATGAGAGTTTAAGGAACTTTATATTGGAATCAAATGAGAGTTACTAAATAGAATACTTATGGATTAAATAATAATAATAATAATAATAATAATAATAATAATAATAATAATAATAACAACAACAACAGCAACCCACTTGCATCTTTCCACAGGACAACAAAGGACTCTGATCAAGGTTAGATTTAGGGATTTTAAAGATTTAGGGATTTAAGGGATTTAAGGATCCAATCGAAGAGAGTAAAGGAAAGGAGAAGGGATCGTCGAAGGAAAAACATATTCCTCTTCAGGCTAGTCTTTGATCGGTTGTGATATTTGCTTTTTCTTTTTTATTTTCATTTTTTCTCTGCTAAATGTGATTGATCTTATAGTTTTTGGGAACTAAGTGGAAGTAATGTAATGTATATGTATATGTATATGTATATGTATATGTGTATATATATATATATATATATATATATTTATATATATATATATATATGTGTGTGTGTGTTAACGTATATATAGGTACAATTTTATATTGTAATATATATATATATATATATATATATATATATATATATATATACATATATATACATATACATATATATACATATATATACACATATACATATATACTGTATATATGCATATATATACAGTATATATATATATATATATATATATATATATATATATATATGGATATATATTATATATATATATACAGTGCATGTGTATATGTCTATACACAATATTTATATGTATATATATGTATATGTGTGTATATACATATATATCTATATGTATATATGTATATATGTATATATATAATAGCAGTTTCATATGATTAAACTTCATATATATATATATATATATATATATATATATATATATATATATATATATATATATGTGAAGTTTAATCATATGAAACTGCTATCATTTAAGAAGCTTTGGCAGCAAAATTAATTCAACCACAAACCAGGGTTTAAAGAATGAATATAGCAGTGACCATTGATTTTTTGTTTTCCCAGAAGCCACCCTTATCTAACGTTGCCACCCCCTTCAATTTGAAATGCATGAAAAGAAAAAATCTAATTCATTTCCATATCAAAGAACTGAACTCATTAATAAAATCTCCAGACAGTTTCATAATTGATAAACATTTTGGTTCTAATGATAAATTATCTAAATATAAAAGAGAAAATCTTTAATGGCTTTTCTTGCGTCTAGAGCAACACCAAACCCAGTTGGTTAAAAGTGGCCACCTAGAGAAAGATAAATAAAGATTTATTTCTCATTTTTGTATCAAGATTATATTTAAAGTTTATGCTAAATAGAAGATATATTTCTTGTAAGGTCATTAAGATATACTTATGTTTACCTTCTTTAAAATATATTTTTTTGAATTTATCTGAGATAAGTCATTGTGAATTTTTATTCCTAACTTTATATATATATATATATATATATATATATATATATATATATATATATATATATATATATATATATATATATATCACCCACGAATGACATTTAATACCGAATTCTATCTTGGGAATATATATCCACTTGGAATTCATTTTATGGTAACAGCTTCTGGCCGGGTGGGGATTCGAACCACCACCTGTTCGGCTGGAAACTATGCCTGCAGTGACCATACCGACTGAGCTATCAAGAGAGACTAAAAGTTTATGACAAGTTCCCGTACAAATTCCTGTCGAATTCAGGAATCTGTTTACAGACTTGAAATAAACCCATCTCCACCGTGATAGCTGAATCGTGAGTTTGCAACACTTGGTTATTTTGATGAACATATATCACAAGCACACGTGATTTTAATTAATGTAAATATCACCCACGAATGGCATTTAATGCCGAATTCTATCTTGGGAATATATATCCACTTGGAATTCATTTTATGGTAACAGCTTCTGGCCGGGTGGGGATTCGAACCACCACCTGTTCGGCTGGAAACTATGCCTGCAGTGACCATACCGACTGAGCTATCAAGAGAGACTAAAAGTTTATGACAAGTTCCCGTACATATTCCTGTCGAATTCAGGAATCTGTTCACAGACTTGAAATAAACCCATCTCCACCATGATAGCTGAATCGTGAGTTTGCAATACGTGGTTCGAATCCCCACCCGGCCAGAAGCTGTTACCATAAAATGAATTCCAAGTGGATATATATTCCCAAGATAGAATTCGGTATTAAATGCCATTTGTGGGTGATATTTACATTAATTAAAATCACGTGTGCTTGTGATATATGTTCATTAAAATAACCACGTGTTACAAACTCACGATTCAGCTATCATGGTGGAGATGGGTTTATTTCAAGTCTGTGAACAGATTCCTGAATTCGACAGGAATATGTACGGGAACTTGTCATAAACTTTTAGTCTCTCTTGATAGCTCAGTCGGTATGGTCACTGCAGGCATAGTTTCCAGCCGAACAGGTGGTGGTTCGAATCCCCACCCGGCCAGAAGCTGTTACCATAAAATGAATTCCAAGTGGATATATATTCCCAAGATAGAATTCGGTATTAAATGCCATTCGTGGGTGATATTTACATTAATTAAAATCACGTGTGCTTGTGATATATGTTCATTAAAATAACCACGTGTTGCAAACTCACGATTCAGCTATCATGGTGGAGATGGGTTTATTTCAAGTCTGTGAACAGATTCCTGAATTCGACAGGAATATGTACGGGAACTTGTCTTAAACTTTTAGTCTCTCTTGATAGCTCAGTCGGTATGGTCACTGCAGGCATAGTTTCCAGCCGAACAGGTGGTGGTTCGAATCCCCACCCGGCCAGAAGCTGTTACCATAAAATGAATTCCAAGTGGATATATATTCCCAAGATAGAATTCGGTATTAAATGCCATTCGTGGGTGATATTTACATTAATTAAAATCACGTGTGCTTGTGATATATGTTCATTAAAATAACCACGTGTTGCAAACTCACGATTCAGCTATCATGGTGGAGATGGGTTTATTTCAAGTCTGTGAACAGATTCCTGAATTCGACAGGAATATGTACGGGAACTTGTCATAAACTTTTAGTCTCTCTTGATAGCTCAGTCGGTATGGTCCCTGCAGGCATAGTTTCCAGCCGAACAGGTGGTGGTTCGAATCCCCACCCGGCCAGAAGCTGTTACCATAAAATGAATTCCAAGTGGATATATATTCCCAAGATAGAATTCGGTATTAAATGCCATTCGTGGGTGATATTTACATTAATTAAAATCACGTGTGCTTGTGATATATGTTCATTAAAATAACCACGTGTTGCAAACTCACGATTCAGCTATCATGGTGGAGATGGGTTTATTTCAAGTCTGTGAACAGCTTCCTGAATTCGACAGGAATATGTACGGGAACTTGTCATAAACTTTTAGTCTCTCTTGATAGCTCAGTCGGTATGGTCACTGCAGGCATAGTTTCCAGCCGAACAGGTGGTGGTTCGAATCCCCACCCGGCCAGAAGCTGTTACCATAAAATGAATTCCAAGTGGACATATATTCCCAAGATAGAATTCGGTATTAAATGCCATTCGTGGGTGATATTTACATTAATTAAAATCACGTGTGCTTGTGATATATGTTCATTAAAATAACCACGTGTTGCAAACTCACGATTCAGCTATCATGGTGGAGATGGGTTTATTTCAAGTCTGTAAACAGATTCCTGAATTCGACAGGAATATGTACGGGAACTTGTCATAAACTTTTAGTCTCTCTTGATAGCTCAGTCGGTATGGTCACTGCAGGCATAGTTTCCAGCCGAACAGGTGGTGGTTCGAATCCCCACCCGGCCAGAAGCTGTTACCATAAAATGAATTCCAAGTGGATATATATTCCCAAGATAGAATTCGGTATTAAATGCCATTCGTGGGTGATATTTACATTAATTAAAATCACGTGTGCTTGTGATATATGTTCATTAAAATAACCACGTGTTGCAAACTCACGATTCAGCTATCATGGTGGAGATGGGTTTATTTCAAGTCTGTGAACAGCTTCCTGAATTCGACAGGAATATGTACGGGAACTTGTCTTAAACTTTTAGTCTCTCTTGATAGCTCAGTCGGTATGGTCACTGCAGGCATAGTTTCCAGCCGAACAGGTGGTGGTTCGAATCCCCACCCGGCCAGAAGCTGTTACCATAAAATGAATTCCAAGTGGATATATATTCCCAAGATAGAATTCGGTATTAAATGCCATTCGTGGGTGATATTTACATTAATTAAAATCATGTGTGCTTATGATATATGTTCATATATATATATATATATATATATATATATATATATATATATATATATATATATATATATATGTATATATATGTGTGTGTGTGTATATATACATATATGTGTGCATGAAATTTATTTTGAAGAGTGGCCCTCAGACTAAGCAACTTTATAGGCCTTGATCTAGGTGGTGACAGTTACTCCGTCGAATTCTGAACCTTTTATGAGGCATGAGATGTCAGTTTAATCTTTCAACATCCTGTTTTGCTAATAAATTCATTTTCGATTGCCTTTTGTAGTTCTTTAGTTTCAGTACATTACATATAATGCTGCGTTCAGTTGGAGCTGTTCTCATATAAAAGAAGGAACCAAACTTACTTATCTATCAGTCAACTGTTATATCAGAAGGGACAGTAGTCTGGACCAAAGCTCAGTCAGGATACCCAGTGTATGTAACAACATATAGAAAGCAAAAGTGGGAAGGAGGCTCGAAGAAGTGAGGTGGTGTGGACTTGCTTAGAAAATTTAAGAGGATAGGGTGATCTGGATATGCGAGTCAAGGTGAGAGCAAAGTGCGTTTATGGGGCTAGCTAGCACAAAGATATTTCAGATAAAAGACCTGTAAGATGATTTACTTACTTACTTATTTACTTACATGTTAGCCTGCGTGAAGTAGTTGTGGTTATGCAGTTCACTTATCTGATTTTGCTTGGTTCAATTACCATTTAAGGTGGTGGCCTATTGGAAACGTCCTTGCCCGGCATTCTGCCAGGCTAGGGTTCGAGTTCCGCCCAAGCTCTATAGTTTCTTGTAGTGGTCTGCAACCTCACTATCCTTGTGAGCTAAGGATGGAGGGTTTAAAGGTGCCTATATGTCTACCTGCTGAATTATTAGCAGCCATTGCCTGGCTCTCCTTGGTCCTAGCTTGGGTGGAGAGGGGCCTTGACTGCTGATCATTATATGATCAGTCTCTAGGGTATTGTCCTGCCAGCTAGGGCAATGTCACTGGCCCTTGCCTCTGCTACTCCTGAGCGGCCTATAAATCTTTATTGCTGATTATTTATGAATCATTAATTGTATTTTTATGCATTAATCTATTTTCATTATGCATATATTCGTTCCTCTATTTATCTAAGTACAGAAGGTCCACAACTTACAATCTTTAGGTTTCAATGAGTTATTTGTAAGTCGAATTGTTTGTACGTCAAATTGTTTGCGAGTCGAATTGCTTGCAGGTCAAATTTTTTTAGTCTAATTTTTTTTTTCAAGTTGAATTGTTTGTAAGTCGAATTCTGTTAGATTTGGCCCTAGGGTAGTCCTACCTGACTCCCATGACTATGATTTTCAGTTACAAAAGTCAGGACAAATAGTCCCGTTTCATAAATATTTTAATGTTACTGTTCTTAAACTATTATATATTTCCTTGTTTCTTTTCCTCACTGGGCTATTTTTCCCGTTGGGGCCCTTGGGCTTATAGGATCTTGCTTTTCCAAATAGGGTTGTAGCTTAACAAATAATAATAATAATAATAATAATTATAAATATCAAGTCATTGCAAATGTCGTCTTGCTTAATATATTAAATGATATAATATTGTTTTATTACTGTATTTCTTTTTATAAAATATCTGACATTTATTATGTCAGTTAGATTCGTGTTTGTAAGTCGAATGTTTGTATGTCGAATGTGTGTAAGTCGAATGGTTGTAAGTCAAATGAATGTAAGTAGAATGTGTGCAAGTCGAATGTTCGTAAGTTGAGGAATGAATTTATCTATTCGCGGACTCTTTCATTCCGGTCACATCTGCCTCATTCCACTGAAAATTCTTCGGATATTTTTTTTAATCTTTTAATAATGCTTGAAATGTTACATTTCATCCATTTCAGAGTCAAATATTCTTTCAGTTGCTTTGCAATTTCATGCATCAATTTAAAAGCAAAAATTTTGTACAAGATTTTATAGGATTAAATTAATTGAATTATTTCATTCTTTCATTATAAGGACGATTTTATAACAAGATATGAAAGGTTTTAATATTAGTTTTGGTAGTCAGCCAGTTTACGTAGTCCTGAAAAAACACTCTGAGAGTGCAGACTTCCACCACGGCAGCTTATTCAGGTCGACCTTTTGCTCGACCTTGACATTTGACCTAGGACTTTCAAAATTGAATCACTTCCATGTCTCAACGTAACAATTAATCCCAGGACGATTCACTATTCTAAGAGTAAAATTGTGGCCATGAAGTTGTTCACAAACAAACAGACAAACGGGGGCGAAAACATAACCTCCTCCAAACTTCGTTGGCGGAGATAAATATTCTATTGGTTTTTTTTTCATTATTTCGAAATAAGTCCAATATCAGATCTTTCCTAATTAAATATCCTTTATAATATTTTATTCCATTTAGCTTTTTCAAAGACTTGGGTTATCAGATATAATTTCCATTTCAATTTGATATTTTATGTTAGTTACCGGAGAGTTAAAAACACACAATATTTAATATATCTTTGCCTCTTGATAATATATAAATATGATCTAGATTATCTCTCACATACCACCCTGTTCGCAATACTAGGTATGCCATTAATTCTAATAGTCGGCCATTCTCCATCATGAGGCTCAATATTA
This sequence comes from Palaemon carinicauda, assembly GCF_036898095.1. NCBI lineage: Eukaryota > Metazoa > Arthropoda > Malacostraca > Decapoda > Palaemonidae > Palaemon > Palaemon carinicauda. The sequence continues at coordinate 11,999,136 of NC_090756.1, read as the reverse complement.
CTCAGTATTCTAGAAGTTTTATTCCAGCTGTGACCAAGTTGTGGAATGATCTTCCTAATCCTGTAGTTGAATCGGTAAAACATTAAAAGTTCTAACTTGCAGCGAATGTTTTTAAGTTGAACAGGCTGACATGAGTCTTTTTACAGTTTACATATAAAAGATCTGTATTAATGTTGTTACTGTTCTTTAAATATTTTATTTCAATTGTTCATTACTTCTCATATCATTTAGTTATTTCCTTATTTCCTTTCCTCACAGGGCTATTTTCCTTGTCGGAGCCCTTGGGCTTATAGCATCCTTGTTTTTCCAACTAGGGTTATAGCTTAACTAATAATAATAATAATAATAATAATAATAATAATAATAACAGCAGCAACAATAATAATAATAATGATAATAATGCAATAAAATAGTAAAATAATAAAGTAATAAAATAAAATAATAAAAATATAGTAATGAAATATAGTAATGAAATATAGTAATAAAATGATAAAATAATATAGTAATATAATAATATAACATATGATGATATATGTTAATATAATATGATAATATAATATGTTAATATATGATAATATGATATATGATAATATGATAATACAATATTATGATATTATAATAACAACAACAACAATAACAATAGATATTCTCTCATATTATGTCAAATTGTCACGAAAGCCTTGAATCCTGCGAACTATAGTTCAAGCAAGGTTGGCTGAAGACATTACAAACTGCTCTGCCTCGTTAGACCAGCCTTAATGGGGTTGTTACTCTGCCTTAATGGGGCTGTTACTCTGTCGTCTAACTATTATCTCCCTCGTTGACTTCAGCATTGATAAGCCCTTATCGCGTTATCCCCTTATCATGGATTTAACGCCTCATACCCTCCAATGAGTGGGTGTTGATAAGCTCTGGATTGTTGGTGATAACAGTGGGGACAATAGTCAGTCAGGTATTCTCGGGGAAATTAGAAGATTTCGTATTTCTTTGGATTAATTTGTCTAGCTTATGTTCATTTATGATATTTAGGCTTTGTTTAGTATTTTGGAATTTGTAAAAAAAAAAAAAAAAGTTTTTCTTCATTATTATTTAAAATTATTTTGTAAAAAAATTAATTTTTTTAGTTATTATGAAGAATTATTTTATGTTTGTAGATTATTTTAAACAAATCATGCCCAATTTATGATCGAAATGAGAATCTATAATCGTAATAAAAAGAAAAAAAAAATTATTTTAAAGAATTATTTTATGCTCTCAGATTATTTCAAACAAATAAAACCCAATTTCTGTTCGAAACAAAAATCCATAATCGCAAATAAAAAGAAAAAAAAATTATGTTCCTAGTTCTTTACCAGTTTCATTATATACACTGTTCATTGTTCCCACAACTATAATCGTAACATACACTTTTCGTGTGCCAAAATTCTCTCCACTATCATGTCACACCATTTCCAAAGTCTTCATCATATTCTTCACAATCGTAACATAAACTTCCTTATGTTCCAAAATATTAGTCATAATCATATCATACACTTACCTGTCTTCCCACATCTTCTGTAAAATCATAACACTTACTTTTTTATGTTCCCAGATCTCCATAATTATAATCTACATTAAATCACGGTTACCAGATTGGACTACAAATCAAAAATTGTGCTACTTCTTACACTTTTGGAGAACCAGATTTCACAGTCTGTTTCTTGTGACTTATTGGGCTAGTTTTGATTTAAATTGGTTCTTTTATTTGATTTGGACAACTTCCATTTATTTTCTATTATAATAATAATCACACTAATAATCTATTGCAATAGCGTATTCATCTCTAACGTTACAAGCATGTTGAATATTTTCATTTATTTTATTTTACTTTAAGAGCTGCTTTTCTGGTCTTATAAAGCAGGAGAACCCTACTCTCTATAAGACCTTCATAGTCATTTTATCATGTACATTTCAAGGCATTCAGCATTTCACACCACATATTACTCGTTTATCGTCAAATCCACATTATCGAAGCACTTAGAGAACAAGAAAGTCTTCAGTTTCTTTAACCTCTGCAGATAATTACTGCAACATGCAAGTGAGGCAATGTTTTGGTCAAACATGTTTCCTACACTGTTTACAGTCTCAGCTTTTTCCAATGAGTAAACGTTTTGCTTTGGCCTCTACCCGTGTATGTCAGTAGTATTGAGCTATCTGTGACCAGTCAAGGTGTTTGTAGTGTTTACACGATGGGGAAGTAGGCCAAATATAACAGTTTTTCAAAGAGACCTCCTTTATGAGAAAGGGCTGCAAAAGTTTTTTCGAAGAGACCCCCCTTTTTGATAAATGGCTTGAAGAAGTTAAGAGTTCTGCCTATCGTTAATTGTGTAAAAAGGAACTAAGAGCTCACAAAGGTGATTTAAGAAAGCTTAAGTTTTGAACTGAAGCTGTTTAAATTTAACAAAGGCAAAAAAAGAATTTTCTTCAGTTTTGTAAAAGAAATGGGTACCATATATCCAGGATCAACCACTAAAATGTAAGTACCAGATTTATTATATTATAAATATGTTTTCATACAATATACACATATAGATATGATAAATTGTAATTTATATTATGCTATGCGTATATATATATATATATATATATATATATATATATATATATATATATATATATATATATATATATGTATATACTTTTACGTGAAATTCGCTACTTTTTAGGTGTTTGTGCTGCTATTACCCAAAGTCAACTGGCAACCCTGTCTGAGGTAGAGCCAGGCAAGCCCAACCACAGCAGTGGCCTCCCCAATATACAGCTTAAACTCACAGTCCCTGGCTTGGATCGATTTGCTGCCATACGAATGCTAGGCGAACGCGTTACCACTATACTAGCCAAGAGCCAGTAGGGTTATATTTTAAGTTGGTCAGCTGGTGTGTCTCTGGGGCGTTTAGCCACAGCCTTCTTCCAGAATGAGTCACTTGGGACTCGTTTAGTCCCCAAAAGTATTATGCACAGAAATTATCATGACCTTTTACTTATGTGTAGAGATTTATCAAACATCAAATTTAACCTAGATTTCTGGGGTAAAGTTAAGGCTAGAACACCACCCCATTGGAGGGGGTTATAATCCTCTTCTAAAATATTTGGCATAAAGTTCTGCGTGAACCTTCATATACAACAAGGAACCCAGAATCTAAACTTCCGGTCCTCAAGTCAAAATCGACAACCATAGAATAAGTAGTCTGTTAGATGTCCCATAATCTATGTGAAAATAATTTTAGAATTCGTTAAATAACAACGGAGAAAAATACGCTATCAACGACTTCTGAGAGAGAGAGAGAGAGAGAGAGAGAGAGAGAGAGAGAGAGAGAGAGAGAGAGAGGGGGGGGTGTTTTAATCTATACCAGACTCAACAATACGACGTAGGTGCATTCAAATCTATTTCCAGGAGTCCGGAAGTGATACATGATTGTAAACTGATTATATATATATATATATATATATATATATATATATATATATATATATATATATATATATATATATATATATATATATATGTATATATATATATATATATATATATATATATATATATATATATATATATATATTCCCCTAACACATTTATTCAATCGTGTCAAGGTATGTGACCTCCTTAGCCAAAAATTGTGATTCTTGAGAAAAAACAACACAAGTTTAATGGATTAAAATCCAAGAAATTTTAGTCTACCTTATAATAACTAATGAAATAAATAGGAAATTATTTCCCCATTTAGTATTTTAAATATGCATACGATTAGTTTTATTGGCTGTTGATCCATTTCTACAAATAAAAGTCAAGAAAAGCTTAATGAATAAATATAAAAATATAAATTTGTTTGTGGCCTTTCATTTTGAGTGTTCGTTTGCAAGTTTAATTATGACCATTACCTCAGTTTTTCATTTTTAAAAATTACAAGAACTGGTATAACATATTCTTTGATATCTGAAATGTATCCAGTTTCTAATTCAAGATAAATTCAAATTTAAAAGATGCGTCAAAAGGAGCTGTTAGCCTTGCTAGACAGCCCACTTTATCTATGATTTACATAATGAACAATAGCAGAGTATAAATGTAAAACCCAGTAATAATTTACATAAACCAAAAAAATACATTTCGTTAAAACTAGTTTTTTTTGGCAAATGAAAACACCTTCATAAATAATTTCGACTTTACATAAAGTAGATTAACGCAACCCTCGTATGACTATTATATATGACTAAAATTTCATAATTCTTGTAGATATAATTTTCATAAAACAACTTTCATAAAACAAACATTTTAGTAAGTCTCAAAATAAATTATCTAAAGATTTTTTAGGTTAATTATCGAATTGTCCATTGGCTCTTATAAGTCATTGAATCAGCTAACAACTATTCGCTAACAGTTTACCGGAATGGTGTGTTCCTATTGGCTAAGTCGATCGAGAAACACCGCCCCAGATGTTCCTATTGGCCAATTGGATTGAGGAGTATCGCCCCAACTGTTTCTCAAAACCAGAATTTTCCAGTATTTTACTTCCAAAAAAGCCTCACTATGGCCATCTATTGGCATCTTTAAGAACATGGGAAAGTTCGTTCGTTCGTTTGTTCAGTTGATTATGAAAGAAATTATTGTATTCTTTCTTTGAAAATATATTAAAAATCTTTTGTATACGTAGATGATGATGAATTTACAGAAAAATTGTGATTTCAATAATGAAAATGCTTAGATAAGTAATATCTTGACATAAATAAGTAATCTTAGAGAGTAATTCTCTGCTATGTTTCTGGCAAAACTGGTATAGCAGAAGCGGTCCAGAATTGCCAACCCGTTAAACCAAAAGACTATTCTATACTAGAGATATAGATAGTAAATTTGATCTTATATCAATGGAAAATATGTATATTACTGTAACATTCTTTCAACATCTTACAGAAATGCTCATGAACAGATTATAAAATTCGATTAATTTTCTTTGAAAGCTCAGAGGTTTGCCGCCCGTATTCCTTAGTAGCGAAGAATGTAGACATTAGATTCTTTTAACTTTTCTTAATGAAGAAATATGAAAAAAGTATCAACAGTAGGTCTATGTCTAGTTAATAAAGCTATAGATGATTTATGCTTGTATATATGAAGATAGTTTATTCATGGTGGCTGTGATCAGGATATGTAATTATTCTATAACTCTGTAGTTTAAAAAAACGATTAGCAGACCAAACTCTACTGTAAAGGTATTTATCAGGATACCAACTGTGGATCAAGTCAGCTACATTGTAAACATAGCTATAATTGCGTAAGATGTAGACATCCTACTAGGCATGAATGAAATAAAATCTTATGTCAATTAGAATTAGGGTTTTAATTCGAATTTGTATAGTAAGAATTGCTGTATTATGTCTTGACATATATTGGATTTCTTAAGGTTGGCAATCCTGGTAGGGAAGTCTCCTTCAGTTTTAAACTCGGCTTTATAGTTTTAAATCTGTTTATTTATTGAGACGTATTTCACAAAGTTTAAAACCCATATGATAAATCTCAAGATTATAAAATTATTGTTATAATTCTGTCAAAAATAGGAACAAATTATTACAGCTAAAACAATTGATGGCTGTAGAGACTTATTTCATGAGAAAAAACTATTGTGTAATACTTTCACAAAACCAGAAAAAAAAATTCCAGAACAATTGTATATCTGTACTCTATAAATCAATATTTATTTTTAAAATACTAAAACTCAATCATGACCTATGTTAAGCTTTAATTGAAAGTTTAAAGGAAATTTTAAAAGTCAGTTCTGGTATCACTGATGAGGACGAAGTCTCTCCCGAAGCTGTTCCAGGTTGTTCAAAATAAACATTAGATGATTTGCGACATCATAAACAAATAAATGGTAATTTTGTTTCTACATCTAAATACAATAAATCCTTTACTCAAGATATATTATCTTGATCTAGCAAGACAGCATTTGCTTTAATACATTTACTCTAGTTTGTCTTCTTTTAAGGAATTATTATATGAAATACTAATTTTCGTATTTTTTGTATCTTACGTAATACTAATTTTCGTATTTTTTTGTATCTTACGTAATACTAATTTTCGTATTTTTTGTATCTTACGTAATACTAATTTTCGTATTTTATTCCGGCAAAAACAATGTAAGTATCGAATTAAATTATACGTATTTTTAAGATTTTATATGGATTCTGTGAGAATATTCTAAGAATTTATGGAATTGTCTGAGAATATTCTAAGAATTCATAGGATTGTCTGAGAATATTCTAAGAATTCATAGGATTGTCTGAGTATATTCTAAGAATTTATAGGATTGTCTGAGTATATTTTAAGAATTTATAGGATTTTCTGAATATATTCTAAGAATCTATAGGATTTTCTAAGTATATTCTAAGAACTTATAGGATTTTCTGAATATATTCTAAGAATTTATAGGATTGTCTGAGAATATTCTAAGAATTTTTAAGTTTGTGTGAGTATATTCTAAAAATTTATAGGATTGTCTGAGTATATTCTAAGAACTTATAGGATTGCCTGAATATATTTTAAGAATTTATAGGATTGTCTGAGTATATTCTAAGAATTTATAGGATTGTTTAAGTATATTCTAAGAACTTATAGGATTGCCTGAATATATTCTAAGAATTTATAGGATTGTCTGAGAATATTCTCTAAGAATTTTTGAGTTTGTGTGAGTATATTCTAGGAATTTATAAGATTGTCTGGGTGTATTCTAAGAATTTATAGGATTGTCTAAGTATATTCTAAGAACTTACAGGACTTTCTGGATATATTCTAAGAATTTATAGGATTGTCTGAGAATATTCTAAGAATTTTTAAGTTTGTGTGAGTATATTCTAAAAATTTATAGGATTGTCTGAGTGTATTCTAAGAATTTATAGGATTGCCTGAATATATTCTAAGAATTTATAGGATTGTCTAACTATATTCTAAGAACTTATAGAATTTTCTGAATATATTCTAAGAATTTATAGGATTGTCTGAGAATATTCTAAGAATTCTTAAGTTTGTGTGAGTATATTCTAAGAATTTATAAGATTGTCTGAGTGTATTCTAAGAATTTATAAGATTGTCTGAGTGTATTCTAAGAATTTATAGGATTGTCTGAGAATATTCTAAGAATTTTTAAGTTTGTGTGAGTATATTCTAAATATTTATAGGATTGTCTGAGTATATTCTAAGAACTTATAGGATTGCCTGAATATATTCTAAGAATTTATAGGATTGTCTGAGTATATTCTAAGAATTTATAGGATTGTCTAAGTATATTCTAAGAACTTATACGATTGCTTGAATATATTCTAAGAATTTATAGGATTGTCTGAGAATATTCTAAGAATTTTTTAGTTTGTTTGAGTATATTCTAAGAATTTATAAGATTGGCTGAGTGTATTCTAAGAATTTATAAGATTGTCTGAGTATATTCTAAGAATTCATAGGATTGTCTGGGAATATTTTAAGAATTTATAGGATTGTCTGAGTATATTCAAAGAATTCATAGAATTATCCAGGATTATTTTAAGAGGTTATAATTATGTTTGTGTGAGTATATTCTAAGAATTCATATGGATATCCGCCTGAGTATATTCTAAGAATTTATATGATTGTCTAAGTATAGTCTAAAAATTTATAGGAGTGTCTGGGGTAATTCTAAGTGTATATGTTTGATTATATTCTAAGAATTCGTAGGATTGTCTGGAAATATTCTAAGAATTTATAGGATTGTCTGAATATATTCTAAGAATTTATAAGATTGCCTGAGTATATTCTTAGAATTCATAGGATTGTCTGGAAATATTTTAAGAATTTATAGGATTGTCTGAGTATATTCTAAGAATTTATAAGATTGTCTGAGTATATTCTAAGAATTTGTAGGATTGCCTAAGTATATTCTAAGAATTTATAGGATTGCCTAAGTATATTCTAAGAATTTATAGGATTGTCCGAGTATATTCTAAGTATTTACACGATTATGCATATCTATTCTCTAAGAATTGCTGGGATTATACCTTATACTTTCTAAAGATGTGCAGTATTATGAATAAGTATTTTTTGAGAATGAAAATGATTAATCTTAAAAATCTTGTAATTTGTAGGATTACACATTAGTATTTTCTAAAATTCATTGGATTATTTAAGTAAAGTTTTGATATGAGTTAGGTTTTATATCTTACCAGTCCTCAAAAAAAAAAAAAAATAATAATAATTTTTGAAGACGGAAAACGAATCGTACCAACTTTACGACCTCGGTTTCCATTAGACTGTCTCCGGTAATCGTCTGCTTAACAATCTCTTCTCCCATCAACAGTAGACAAGAGAATACGTCTTGCTAGAACTTCAAGTCGTTATAAGTTGTGAAATTCCGACCCTCCTCAACCACATAAAAAAAAGATCTACAATATTTTATAGGTTGGGGAAATTTTAACAGACGTCCAAAGCTGTATCGTTGTATAAAGGATTTAACGGGAAAAGTTCCCTTTTACTGTCCATTCTCTCAACTATCCTGACTCCAAAGTTTTACTGTAAATGACAAAAGCTGATTAATCGACTTTTGGGTACTATTTTTTTCTTTTCTCTTTCCTGGGATGATAAGAAGTGAATCACAGAGCGGTGGTTATTTGCAGATGGCACTGTGTCAATTAGAGACAGTAAGGAGATATTGCAGAAGCTGGTGAAAGAGATTAAGCGAGATTCTATTATTTCTTTATGTATAAGTAATCAAAGTATTATATTCTATCTACCTCTTGACTATACACAAACAATATTATAGGTAGTAGGTTGGCCAAGGCACCAGCCACCCGTTGAGATACTACCGCTAGAGAGTTATGCGGTCTTTTGAGTGGCCAGACAGTACTACATTGGATCCTTCTCTCTGGTTACGGTTCATTTTCCCTTTGCCAACACACACACACACACACACACTGAATAGTCTGGCCTATTCTTTACATATTCTGCTCTGTCCTCATACACTTGACAACAGTGAAATTACCAAACAATTCTTCTTCACTCAAGGGGTTAATGCACTGTAATTGTTCAGTGGCTACTTTCCTCTTGGTAAGGGTAGAAGACTCTTAAGCTATGGCGAGCAGCTCTTCTAGGAGAAGGACATTCCAAAATCAAACTATTGTTCTCTAGTCTTGGGTAGTGCCATAACCTCTGTACCATGGTCTTCCACTGCCTTGGGTTAGAGTTCTCTTGCTTGAGGGTACACTCGAGCACACACTGTTATCTTATTTCACTTCCTGTTGTGTTGTTAAAGTTTTTATATTTTATTTAGGAGATATTTATTTTAATGCTGTTACTCTTCTTAAAATATATAATGTTTCTCTTTTCCTTTCCTCACTGGGCTATTTTCCCTGTTGGAGCCCTTGGGCTTACAGCATCCTGTCCTGCTTTTTCAACTAGGGTTTTAGCTTAGCAAGTAATAATGATAATAATAATAATAATTGATTATCAATTACAGATTCCCTCTTTCCGATGACTTTTTGCGATAGCAAATAACGTAAATAGACAATTAATCAATTACTCTTTAAGATCCAGCATTTAAAGCCCTTTTTTAAGTATCTCTTGCACATGAATAACCTCATTGGTATTTCAATTAATTCTTTGATAGTTTAGTCGGCTATTCCTCTTCATACTTTGGAATTCATTCCTTCTTTATTCGTGAAATCTGCCTACGAAATCTATGTGAATTGTAGCGAAGAGTTTTCATGTCAGATTATTATAAGCTAAAACTTTTACACAGTGGATTATTATGTGTTCAAGTTTAACTATAGTGTCTTATCATGTGCTAAAGCTTTTTTTTTCACAGTGGATTATTATGCGTTGAAGCTTTCTCAAAGTATATTAACATGTGCTAAAGATTTTTCAGTGTAATGAGCTAAAGCATTTCCAGGGACATTTTTAGTGTGCTAAAGCTTTTCACATTGGGTTATTAGGAGCCAAAGCTTTTTCACATTGGGTTGTTATGACCCAAAGTTTTTCCCACTGTGGATTATTATGGGCCAAAGCTTTTACACAGTGGATTATTAAGAGCTAAAGCTTTTTCCCAGTGGATTATTATGAGCCAAAGCTTTTACACAGTGGATTATTATGAGCCAAATCTTTTTCACAGTGGATTATTATGAGCCAAATCATTTTCACAGTGTATTATTATGAGCTATAGTTGTTTTCACAGTGGATTATTATGAGTTAAAACTAAAGCTTTTTCCCAGCGGATTGTTATGAGCTAAAGCTTTTCCAAAGCTTTTTCACACTGGGTTGTTATAAGATAGTTTTTTTTTCAGAGGAATATTATGAGCCAAAGGTTTATCGCAGTAGATTATTATAACCTAAAGCTTTTTCTCAGAGGATTATTATGAGCTCTTAGTTTTTCCTTAG
>NC_090756.1:11976213-11983713 GCF_036898095.1 Palaemon carinicauda | reverse complement strand
TTGTTTTTGTTGTGGAAACTCATTTTTGAAAGGGAGTGAGTCTTGGAGAAGGTCTGGTGTTGTTGTTGTTGTGGAAACTCATTTTTGAAAGGGAGTGTGTCTTGGAGAAGGGCTGGTGTTGTAGTTGTTGTTGTTGTTGAAATTCCTTTTTGAAGGGGAGTGGGGCTTTGAGGAAGGGTTGTATGTTTGTTGTTGTTGTTGCTGTTGCTGTTGTTGTGGTTGTTGTTGTCGAAATTCATTTTTGAAGGGGAGTGGGTCTTGAGAAAGGGCTGGGTTTTTATTGTTGGTGCTGTTGTTGTTGTTGAAATTCATTTTTTGAAGGGTCTTGGGTCTTAGGGAAGGGTTGGCTGCCTAGATTTTATGAGCCTCTTAGTTGGTAGACCCAACTGTGCCATCCATTAAGAAAGATTAAAATGAAGAGAGATTCTCTTCAGATCGAAATGGAGATTGTTCTAGTAACTCTCCTTAGCCAATCTAATTCTACGAAGTAGAAGGAACGAGATAATAAAAACTTGATTAAAATAGAATTTAGGAATATTCTACGTTTAGAAATTTACTGCAGAATCACTTAATCTTAATGAAATTGAAATATACTGTATAGGGAGCTTTAGTGCGTTGTCAGTTTTATATCAATTAATTTAAAGGACTAATCATTGCAATTATTATTTTTACACTTAAAAATTTGCCGTAAAAACGGTAAAAATCTTGGAATAAATGTTGCCAAGCATTTGCCGTTTTTAAAACGGATATATTGACGTAAAGGAATCATATTACGGTCACCAACCTGTAAAAGATAATAACAAAGTAGGGTAAAAATTACCGTCGCTTATATTTTACTGAAATACGGCTGATAACTGTATATTTTTACGGAGACTTTCCTATTAAAATTACGGTTTTTATGAGTAGCTAATCTGAAACGCTAGTTGGAGAAGAAAAATGCTCTAAGCTCAAGAGTTCCAACAAAGAAAATAGCCTAGCGAGGAAAGGAAATTAGAAAATACAATATATATGAGATGTAAGGAACAGAAAATATAAAATACCTTAAGATCGGTAACATTAAAATAGATCTTTCACATATAAAGTATAAAAAAGAGACTTACATCAGCCTGTTTAACATAAAAACATTCATTACAAGTTTAAGCTTCCGAAGTTCCACCGATTCAACTGCCTGATTGAGATCATCCCACAACAGGGGTTAGCGTCCCGCTCAAACTCGTTAGTTCATTTGATCGCTGCAACCTCACCATCCCTATGAACTAAGGATGGCAGGTTTGGGGGAGCCTATATGTCTATCTCCTGAGTCATCAGCAGCCATTGCCCAGTCTTCCTTGGTCTTAGCTTGGGTGGAGAGGGGCTTGGGCACTGATGATATGTATATATGATCAGACTCTAGGGCATTGCCCTGCTTGATAGGGCAATGTCACTGTCCCTTGCCTCTGCCATTCATGAGTGGTCTTTAAAAACTTTCAATGTTGAGTCTTATAATGGAGAATACAAGGCCGTTAGCATAGTACAGTCTGTGAAGATGTGAATGCAAAGAATGATCAGAATTATGAAAAATCTTATGCATCTTGCATAATTACCAAACTGAAAAACGGTACCTGTGATTAATATCAAGATCATAAATGAGATATTTAATAAACCGTAAGTTTATGTCCAATAAATTAAGGTGAGAGTCAGCAGGTCTAGGCCTATTCAAGTAACCCAATGCAACGCAGTATTTACATCGTTTTCTAATAAATTTAAAAGTCTGTATAAATCTCACAAAGTTTTTGTCACTTATTTATATCAACAAAAGATTCTAAGAAATAAAAGCACTCAAATTTACGGTGACTACTTCTTGAAAACGGTCTAAAGTTGTCTAAACTTAGCAATATTTTTATTCAAAGACAGTTATATTTCCCTATTTACTTTCCTCACTGGGCCATTTTCCCTGTCGGAGCCTCGGGCTTATAGCATTCTGCTTTTTCAACTAGGGTTGCAGCCTAGCAAATAATAATAATAATAATAATAATAATAATAATAATAATAATAATAATAATAATAAGTAACCCATTCCCAAGGTCATTCCATTCCTATGTTCCAATGTTCCGAAATTCCAGAATTCCAGTAGATGACCAAAGGAACGCGGAATCCGTTACCGAAACGGATCTGTCGTTTCTTGTCCAAGTTCAAATAGGGACAGTGGAACGAACATCCTTCTGACTGGAGGCTTTGTCAGTGAAATGGCCTCAGTTGCCCTAATTACTTCAGCATCACATCTCCCGGAGGTGCAGGAAGGCTCCAGTTCTTGTATTTACAAATTAATCCACATTGGGAGACGGACGGAGACGGGAAATTGGTGTTGGAAATCGAATTTGAAAAAAAAAATTGTTTTTAACTCTTATTTTTAATTTAAAAATATTTTTTCATTACCTCTGTAAACGAAGCTGGAAGGAGGTTATGTTTTATCCCCTGTTTGTTTGTGTGTGTGTGTGTTTGTTTATGAACACAATCCTGGTCACAATTTTGATCGTAGAGTAGTGAAACTTGCAGGGATTAACTTTTGTTTTAATTCCTTCTTCTATTTTAAAGATTCTTTTTTATATTACCTCCACCAACGAAGTTAGAAGGAGGTTATGTTTACCCCTATTTATGTAGTATAATCAGATCTCAACAATATTATGATTTCTGTATTAAAATTAAGGTTATCATTATTATTAATAACATCAGTATCATTATCAATTCAAAATTGCAAAAAAACAACAAACACATTACTTTAATGAAACTTGCAGGGATTAACTCTTATGTAAAAAGCTGGAAATAATTATGAAAGGTCAAGGTCAAAGGTCAAGGTCACGGTCAAGCGAAGGTCTGCGCTCTACTAAGTGCCCTTCTAGTTAATAAAAGCAGTTGATTTTTTCAAAGTCAAATGAGCATTTAAACCTAACAAGCATATTTTATATCCTTTCCAAGAAATTCTTTTTATCCTAAAAACATATTGTCAGATTTTTTTTCTAATTTTGAAAAGCATTTTAAGCCTGAAAACATATGTTCAATTTAGTATTATAAGTAAATAAAATATTCAAAACCTAAATGAGTTTATATCATTGGTTTCTTCAAAACCTGAAAAACATTTCAACCAACTTAAACGTGAAAAATTAATGCTTCACTTACTTTCCAGTCTTAAAACATGTCAGAAATATTGTGATTAAAATCTTAATGTATGTATAAATGCTCTGAGCTTTTGCAAACATGCTTGCATATGCAGTGATTGAATGCATAACATCTATATCACCTTCACCAGATTTGTTCTTCCATCTTCATGTTTGCAAAAGAAAACACGATGTTTGGTTGTTTGAGAAGAGTCCAGAGTTTAAACTTTTAAGGTTATCACCTTAGTTTAAGATAAGTTGCGTGGTTTCAATGTAACTTTTAAGATGATGATATTTGTTAAGGTAATTTTAAGGTAATTTTGGTTTTACTAGCTTTAAGTGTAAGGAAATTTGAAAAGATTTAAGGTAATCTAAGGTAAAAATCAGCAGCATCTAAGGCAATGGTCACATTCTCAACACCCAGATAAACACTCGACAGGATATAAGATTCACTAACCATTATTTCATTTTATTATTCTATTATTCTGTTAAAGGGTAAAAGAGACTCTTTAGCTATGGTAAGCAGCTCTTTTAGGAGAAGGACACTCCAAAGGCATTATTCTCTAGTTTTGGGTAGTGCCATAGCCTCTGTACCGTACCATGGTCTTCCACTGTCTTGGGTTTGAGTTCTATAGCTTGAGGTTACACTTGGGCACACTATTCTATCTTATTTATCTTTTTTTTTTTTTTTTTTAAGTTTTTATAGTTTATATATGAAATATACTTTAATACTGTTAATGTTCTTCAAATATGTTATTTCAATTGTTCATTACTTTAATTGCAGTTTATTTATTTCCTTGTTTCCTTTCCTCACTGGGCTATTTTTCCTTGTTGAAGCCCTTTGGCTTATAGAATCCTGCTTTTCCAACTAGACTCGTAGTTTAGCTAATAACAATAACAATAACAATAACAATAACAATAACAATGATGATAATAACAATAATAATAATAACAATAGGTCATTGTCACCAGACGACAACTAGATAAACAGTTTAATCTTCCTCAAAAAAAAAAAAAAAAAAAAAAAAAATGAAAAATATCGTGAATGTCTCTCAAACCTTTAGGACCTACATTATTGGTTCTTGGCCATCTCCTATCCCAAGCCGGGTTTTAAAATGGCCCAATTATTTCCCTCTGGAAATAACCATTCCAGCATCCATCGGTCTTCTCCGGAAGCCATTTGTCATTGGGTCTCCGAAATGGACCATTCTCGCCTAATGCAATTCTTCTCATCGAAGTCGCAATAAACCGGGTTTTCAACGGCTCTCCCGGGAACTGTAAAATCTCTTTTACGCCTCGACATTATTACTGATGATTGGCAGAGCCCAGAGTTGGGGCCGAAGCCAATTTCAGTTTTGGTCGGTGGTGATCTTTGATCGGTTTGTGAAAGAGTATTCATCCTTTTTTTTTTCTATTTCCTTCGTTGACTGATATAGAAATGGTGTTTTATAAGATATTTAAAGGGTATTCATTGACATTTAAAGAGTATATGAAGGTATTTACACTCATTCAAAGGGCATCTAAAACCATTTACATGGTATTTAAAAGTGTTTAAATGGTAAGGGGAGAATATCTAAAGGATATTTAAAGGGCTTTTGAAACTTTAACTCAAACGTTCACTATACGTCCCAGATACCAGATTACTTTCCAAGCTCAAAAACATACAGTAAATATTTCAGTTTCCAGATTACTTTCCAATCTCAAATGCGTTCTGTAAACGTTCCAGTGATCAGATTACTTTCCAAGCTCAAGTATATTCAGCAAATGTTTCATATACCAGATTACTTTCCAAGCTCATGTACGTTTTGTAAACGTTCCGGTTACCAGATTACTTTCCAAGCTCAAGAACATTCAGCAAATGATTCAGATACCAGATTACTTTCCAAGCGCAAATACGTTATATAAACGTTCTGGATACCAGATTACTTTTTAAGCTCAAAAACATTCAGCAAACGTTCCAGATACCAGATTACTTTCCAAGCTCAAGAACGTTTAGTAAACGTTTCAGATATCAGCTTACTTTCCAAACTCAAAAATATTCAGCAAACGTTCCAGATACCAGATTACTTTCCGAATTCAATACCGTTGAATAAACGATCCAGTTACCAGATTACTTTCCATGCTCAAAAACGTTGTGTAAACATTCCAGATACCAGATTACTTTCCAAGGTCAAAAGCGATCAGTAAGCGATCCAGTTACCAGATTAGTTTCCAAGCTCAAAAGCATTCAGTAAACGTTCCAGATACTAGATTACTTTCGAGTTAAAAACGTTCAGTAAATGTTCCAGATACCAGACTACATTCCAAGCTCAAAAAATTTTTAACAATTGTTCCAGATACCAAATTACTTTCAAGGTTCAAAAACGTTCAGTAAACGTTCCAGACACCATATTACTTTCCAAGCTCAAAAACTTTCAGCAAACGTCCCAGTTACCAGCTTTATAGGCTATTATCTAACTATCAAAACATCTAGTTTTTAAGAAAGATTCAGATATCGAAACAACTTTTGTTATTCAATCCCATCTGCTCTCCTGGAGAAGATCCATCTTAGCTGATCGTGAAAGATGAAATGATCAAAAAGACCATTTATCCCTTTGCCATTTATTATTCTCGCACTCTGATATCACAAGAGCTACGTCACTCGGAGGAAAAAATGAAAAAATTAGTTCTGGAAGTGTTAAACAATGTTGAAGAAACTGGGATTTGGAGAAAAAAGTTTGGAGGGCATGAAGAGGTTTCTGATTGGCTTAGACTGACTGACAGACAACTAGATATAATACGAAAGAGAGAGAGAGAGAGAGAGAGAGAGAGAGAGAGAGAGAGTTATTAAAATGTCAACAAAACTGTTTGTGAAGAAACGTTGGATTTGGAGAACAAATTTGGGATGTATGAAGAGAGGTTCTGATTGGCTTAGACAGACTGATAGACAACTAGATATAATATGAGAGAGAGAGAGAGAGAGAGAGAGAGAGAGAGAGAGAGAGTGTTATCTCTCTCTCTCTCTCTCTCTCTCTCTCTCTCTCTAAGGGGCCAACCAATCAAAATCCACTTCTTATACCCCAAATTTTTTCTCTCAATCCAACGTGTCTAAGACGTTATTATATCGTTTCATGAAATCATCATTTCTCATTTTCTCTTCGAGATATCGCAGCTTATCAACAAACAAAGTCAACAATTAGAATCATATACAAGTTCCTCTGAAATCGAACGCTCCTAGTCTCAGACAATGAAGGATTATTCAAGTCACCCGTGTCATAGCAGTGGGCCAGTGGATAATCTTGGTCCATATAATGCAATACTCGATCTGGCATCTTATATTCAATTTCATAGTCATATCTAATATCAATCATTTCGATAATTATGATAAATAGATTATAAGTATACACAAGGGAGGAAGTCCTCAACGAGGTAAACTCCTCCCCCCCCCCCCCAGTGTGGTAGAGTCGATTAACAGAGGTAAGCAACAGGTTACCTATATGTAGGCTATCTCTCGCACACTTACACAGTGGTGTAACCAGTAGACTTCTTAATGTCACGAACGAGGGCTCTTTATTGAGTTAGGAAGTACAGAAGAAATCTATTTATTAAGCTCTCTCTCTCTCTCTCTCTCTCTCTCTCTCTCTCTCTCTCTCTTTTCAATGGTCTCATTCTCTCAATCTCTCTCTTTCGACGTCTTTTCAGCACTCTCTCTCTCTCTCTCTCTCTCTCTCTCTCTCTCTCTCTCTCATCATGTCACATCATCCAAGACCATTAGATTTTTCACATTACCTGCGTTATATCCACTTCACGTTATCATGATTAATTTTAGTGTTTAAATTATATTTTTTTTTCAATAAATCAATATTTCATAAACCTTTTCTTCCAATTTCATCAAATCTTTTAGTGCAACATCTTGACTGGATTATATATGCATTCATGAAATTGCAATACTTAATAAAGATAAGATATAATATTCAGAATTTCATGTATATGATATTATATTTCTCAATTCATTCTTTTACAGAGTTGTTCAGAATATCATAAAACATACATCCATATTAAATCCCAGAATGCAATAGTTTTAATCAGTAAAACCTAAAATGATACAAGAATACTGTATAAAAATACATTCGTTTTACCTGTTTACATTGTTGCTGGAATGAAATCTTGCATATAAATTGAATGATAAATTAACTTGCATTTATCTTGCAGCCAAATTGCTCTATATTGCAAGGTTTTTGCCATTGCATGTGTAATAAAAAAAATTAATGAGTAAAAATATGAATTTGCTTATTTATTGTTTTTTTCTTATGGTGAAATAAAATCTTTTAAATGATTTCAAAACTTAAGACGAACCAAATTAATACTGAGTTTATTTACGACTTCT
>NC_090756.1:11961213-11968713 GCF_036898095.1 Palaemon carinicauda | reverse complement strand
TCCTTTCGTGCTTAGTATTATTTTGGCGAAGTATTCGCCATTCTGGCCTACGCTAGGCCATGTAGCCTAGTCGTTTGGTCCTAGTACTTCATGCAAGATTTTGGTTTTTCCGAGTGTAATAAAAATTTTATTGAAGCTTTAGGCTATGTTTTATGCATTTAAGATTGTGTGGAATATTTCCAAGATAGTATACGAGTGAGTTTCGGTGATTTAGGTAATCGATTCTCTTGGTGCCTAGGCTAAGTTGCTTATGGAGCCTTAGTATACTTTCTCCCCGGTTGCTTTCTTTTCTTCGGAGAAGGTCTGCAATCCCTTTCCCTCTGTTTAAGCCTTGGGCTTATCCCTAAGTGGTTTTTTCCGAATTAATTTTCGATAAAACTATACTGGGGTGTTACTGTACCTTCCTGTTCCAGTAAGTCTGGTTCAAAGAGGGACAGAACAACAGAGTTTTTAGTCTAAGTCTGTGCTTGTCTGGCTTGGGGTAGAGTCTCCCTCGCTGGCCTGACACAGACAAAGGTGGCTTAGCCTCCTTAGGTCACTACCGAAGGTTTCTGTGGATATGATTCCTTCTTTTGTGATCTACCAGACTAGTCCTTGTTGCTGTTCTCGGGGGAGGATAAGTTTCTTTCCCTGGGAGTGGCAACACCTTCCTTGCTTTGGTGCTCTGGGAGCTGGCAAATATTGCTGGCCTCCCCCTTAGATCTCCCTTAGGCTAAGATAAGTTTCTTGGCTGCGGGTGATCCGTCACTAAAACAAGGTTGGTAGGACCCTCTTTTGTCCCTTCCCCCTCTATCTCCGTAATGCCTAGCCATTACAGTACTGTACGTCGTTCTACATCTGGACCTAGTATAGGTTAGGATGTGGAATTGACTCAGCCCCCTGCCGGCCGGCAAGGGTCTTATATTTTGAGTGCTGCCCGGACCTCCCTTGGTCCCTCATCCATGCCTGCCTGTAGAGCCAGACGGCATTGGCCAGGAAGCCTGAATTAGTTTCTCCCCTTCCTTATATGCACTCTTTCGGATTGCCGGGCTTGGAGGTAGTGTACACTCTTATCCCGGCATCCATCCTATTTTTCTTCTAGTGCTGTACCCGACCCGGCTGCCGGCCTATGAGGCCGGCAGCCGGGCAGGGGTAGTCCTCTGGTTCTTTTGCTGCCGGCTGGCATCGGTCCTGTACCTTTGCCGGCCAGCTAATGTCAGCCCTTGTCTGCCGGTCACCAAGAGTGTGGCCAGTAGCTGGGTACTACCTTGTGTAGTTGCCGACCGGCAGCCATTGCCGGCCGACATTGGCTGTTGCCGGCCGGCAATTGCTGCCGACCGGCACATGCATTTGAACCAGAGTTCTGCCACCTTATAGCTGTTAAGTAGTATACTTTAAAGCTAGTTATGGTGTGTGCCGGCCGGCAGGTGCCGGCCGGCACGTATCCTCCTATACTATACTAGTATTCTTCAGTATAACATATACAGTAAGAGGAAAACTATAGTATGGGTTTTTGGTACAGCACTGTGTGTTCTAACACTTTTGTGTTTTCCTGCACAGTCCTTTGCTGTTGCCCTACAGATAGGAAAGTGAGTTCTTTCCTGTCTATTATCCAGGATTTTAAAATCATTGCTTAGGTGTGAGCTCCACCTGTTTCCTCTGGAAACTTTGCATTGGTTACTCTAGAAGAGATTAACCATCTGATTTTATTATCTGGAAGGCTGCAACAATGGGTTGTGAAGGAAACACAAGTGTGTGTCTTTCCTTTCTGAATTGTTATGCTATACTATGCATATCCAGTGATACATAGTTCACTTGATACTCATGGAAATTTCTTCTCTTTACAGAAGGACCCTCCGAAGTGCGGAAGTGCTTTCTGCAACGTCCGCAGCAAGAACCTCTGCGGACATGAGTTTTGTAGGAGACACGCAGCATGCGCTGTCTCCAAGGATGATCTCCGGTATTGGGACCCCTCAGGTATGTACTGTGTGCACTAACCTGATTACTGAGGCCTTTGATTCCCCTAGGACGGCGGAATCAAGGGATATAGCTAGGAAGAAGCTTCGTACCTGGGTAAGGGGCTTCCAAAAGAACACTTCTGGCCCTTATCTTCCAAGTGAGAAGATGAGGGCGTATCTTTTCCCTAGGGCATCAGCTGATGCAGTGATTCCCCAGCCTCAAGAGGAGATCCCACAAGTTCAGATCCATGTGGATGCTGAAGTCGCGGTCGCGATGCAAGACATCCAGTTAGATGACAGGATGTCTGATGTGGACGAGTGTCTGGAGGAAGACCTCCTGGCAGAAGCCCAGGATGAAGTTCAAGCCCCAGACGTTGTAGAGGAGAGGTCGACGAGGTGTCGGCTACTCCGGTTCAGATTCCGGAGCCTATTCCCTCAACATCGGCCGGTCTCCCAGTAGAGCTGGGACAGGCCCTCTCTTCTATTGTTGGAATGATCCAACAAATGCAGAAGGAGAATCAGGAGAAGGCGGCTGCAATGGAACTGCGAATGCAGTGCCTTGCAGAATCACATGGGCCCCAGAAAAAGCTCAATGTGAAAGACCTTCCCTTGTGCTCAGATGCTAACCCATGGAGGTATGCTGAGCACATGCCGATGACGACTGGAAAGATCGTCATCTCGGATAAGCTGGGCTCAGTTCCCCTGTAGGAGGTGGAATTCTGGCCCAGCAAGGCATCATATCCGGACTGTTATGTCCGGCTGAGGAAGGAACCAGCTTCAAAGGAGGAGACAGAGCCGAAGGAGGTCATAGTGATGGACCATGCTAAGGCTCAAGCTCTACTTTCATCCTCGATGAAAGAGAGGGGCTTTCTAACTCAAAGGTAGCCGCATTGAACAGGAAGCTCCCTTCCTTTGTGTCCTCGCCTACTAGAGCCTTCCCCTTTTTACAGAAAGGGTTTGCGGCTGTACTAAAAGCAGTCGAGGCCGGCAAGCCTTGCCCCTCCCTAGAGGAGTGTAAACCCTTGTCGCTGGCCCTGCCTATGGACCACAAAGACTGGAAGGATGTCCATCTTACGTTCTCAGTTGGAAAGTTGGAGGCTGATATTGCCGAACGTCAGTTCGGCGAGGACCTCCCTAAGCTGTCTGACTTTCTTTTGCGAAGAGAGTTTGAGACAAAAGAAAGACTGGCTGCCTCAATGTCTCTTCAGACTACTCTCGAGACGATGGCAAGTGACCCCAAGGTCCATGAAATGTTCATGGTGGTGGCCAAGACTCATCTGGCCACAGTGACGAAGGACCTTTATGGCTTCGTCAAGGCAAGGAGAGCTTGTAGGGAGTTCGTGTTCACCTCGGCTACGGTGAGGCACGAGCCAAGGAAATTAATCTCCTCCAACATTTGGGGAAAAGACCTTTTCCCTACCGACTTGGTCAAAGAAGTTCTTGATAAGGCCCGCCTTGGAGAATAGAAACCTTCTCCAGAAGTGGGGCCTGGCTATCAAAAGAAAGTCTTCCCCGGATGAGGGTCCTCAACCAAAGAGGAAGACTATGAGGACTAGGCTACCGTCTCGGCCAGCCAAGCCTGTTAGACAGCAACAGCAACTGCAATTGCCATTGCCCCCAGTGCCCCAGATCGTGGCACAAACCCCGACCACTTTTCAGTGGGTACCCCAGGCCGTGTCGACACAGTCCACGGCATTCACCCCAGCGTTCGAAGGGGCAGTCTACTTCCTTTCGAGCAAAGCCTAGAGGAGCAGCCAGAGGCTCGTCTAGACGCCCCTCAAGGGGAAGGGGATTCAAGGGTGGTCGTGGTCAGGAAGGCAAGACCTCAGGACGGCAGTCCAAGTGAGGTGATACCGGTAGGAGGGAGACTTCTGAAATTTCGGGATCGGTGGACCTTCGATCCCTGGGCCCACAGCCTACTCAAGAATGGATTGGGCTGGAGCTGGTACAGCACTCCACCCCCCCGTGCCTTCGTTTTTCCAACACTCTACCCCCGTTATGGAGGAGTACGTTCAAGAACTGTTGGAGAAAAAAGGTGATCCGAAGGGTGAAGCCCATCAATTTCTAAGGGAGGCTGTTTTGTGTTCCCAAGAAAGACTCGGAAAAGCTCAGAGTCATTCTGGACTTATCGCCACTCAACAAGTTCATAGTGAATTGCAAATTCAAAATGCTAACACTGCAACACATAAGGACCTTACTGCCCAAGAGGGCATATTCCGTCTCTATAGACTTGTCAGACGCCTATTGGCACATTCCAATTAGCCATCGACTCTCCCCCTACCTAGGTTCAGGCTACAACGAAGACTATACGCCTTCGGAGCCATGCCATTCGGGCTAAACATAGCCCCAAGGATTTTACGAAGCTTGCGAGCGTAGCTCTCAAACAATTACGCCTAAAGGAAATTCAGGTAGTAGCCTACCTGGACGACTGGTTGGTGTGGGCAGCATCCGAGACAGAATGCTTGCAAGCTTCCAGTCAAGTGATCCAGTTCCTAGAGTACCTAGGCTTCAAGATCAACAAAAAAAAAAAAAAAGTCTCGACTTTCTCCATCTCAAAAGTTCCAGTGGCTGGAATCCACTGGGACCTTTTGTCACACCGTTTCTCCATCCCGGCGAAGAAAAGGAAGGAGATAGCGGGTTCTGTCAAGAGACTTCTAGATTCCGAAAGGATATCAAGACGCGAGCAGGAGAGGGTACTGCGCTCTCCTCCAGTTTGCTTCGGTGACAGACCCAGTGCTAAGAGCACAGCTAAAGGATGCAATCGGAGTTTGGAGAAGTTATGCATCAAATGCGCGAAGAGATCTGAGAAGACCAGCCGCTTCGGCTAAAGTACTCTTCTCAGGCCTTGGTCCCAAGCCAGACATCTAAAGAAGTCGGTTCTTCTTCAGCCACCTCCCCCGTCGGTGACGATTCACTCAGACGCCTCGAAGGAGGGATGGGGAGGTCACTCTCATCGGAAAAAAGTCCAGGGAACTTGGTCCAAGCTATTCAAGACCTTTCACATAAAACTTTCTAGAAGCTAGGGCAGTGCTCCTTACCTTAAAGAAAGTCTCCCCGCGTCACTCGATCCACATAAGGTTGGTGATGGACAGCGAGGTAGTTGTGAGATACTTGAATCGACAAGGATCGAGGTCACCACCTCTCAACCAGGTGACGTTGGCCATCTTCCGATTGGCGGAAAAGAAGAAGTGGTACCTGTCGGCAGTTCACCTTCAAGGAGTCCGCAATGTGACAGCGGACGCTCTATCCAGGTTCACACCTATAGAGTCGGAATGGTCCTTAGACGCAGGATCATTCTCCTTCATTCTGAATTAAGTCCCAGAACTGCAGATAGACCTCTTTGCGACGAAAGACAACAAGAAGTTGCCCCTGTACGTGCCCCGTACGAGGACCCCTTAGCGGAAGCAGTGGACGCAATGTCCCTCGACTGGAACAGATGGTCCAAGATTTATCTGTTCCCCTCCTCACAACCTTCTGTTGAGGGTCCTCAACAAACTGAGATCCTTCAAGGGGTAGCGGCAATAGTGGCCCACAAGTGGCCGAACAGCGTGTGGTTCCCCTGGCATTGGAACTGTAGCTGAAGTTTGTACCGCTACCAGATCCAGTTCTGACCCAGCGAGTCCAGAAGTCAACTGTCTGCGCTTTATTACAGAAAAACCCGGACCCTGCAGCTCATGATTTCTCTCCCTAACGGTGAGAAAGCGTTTTGGGATTTCGAAAGCCAGCATAGACTTCCTTGAGGAATATAAGTGCAAATCTACTAGAAGGCAATACGAGTCATCTTGGAGAAAATGGGTGGCCTTTTGTCAAGGCAAAGAATCCGCAGGAGATCTTGACAGACTTCTGCTTATCTTTCTTCTCCACCTCCATGGTCAAGGATTGGCAGCTAACACGATTTCAGCGTGTAAGGCTGCTTTGACAAGACCCATTCTATATGCCTTCCAGGTCGACCTAGGTAACGAGATCTTTAATAAAGTCCCGAAAGCCTGCGCTAAGCTCAGACCTTCAGCACCTCCAAAGCCCATTTCATGGTCTTTAGACAAGTTCTTCATTTCGCTTCTCTGTTGAGCAATGAAGAGTGTACGTTAAAGGATTTGACACAAAAAGTTATTTTCCTATTTGCACTCGCGTCCGGGGCCAGGGTTAGTGAGATTGTAGCCCTCTCAAGAGAGGCAGGTCGTGTTCAGTTCCTGGATGGGGGAGAACTGAACCTGTTTCCGGATCCTACGTTTCTCGCCAAGAATGAGTTACCCACCAACAGGTGGGGTCCCTGGAGAATCTGCCCTCTGAAAAAAGATGCATCTCTATGTCCAGTAGAATGCCTAAAGGTCTATCTTCATAGAACTTCAGGACTTCAAGGATGATCAACTATTCAGGGGAGAAACATCAGGCTCAAATTCATCTCTGAATCAACTCAGAGCGAAAATCACATATTTTATTCGCAGAGCGGATCCTGACAGTACACCCGCAGGTCACGATCCGAGGAAAGTTGCCTCACCCTTAAATTTCTTTAATTGTATGGATTTTGAACATCTCCGTTCATACACTGTCTGGAAGTCTTCCAGAGTGTTCTTTCGCCACTATGCGAAGCAAGTAGAGGAACTAAAGAGATCTGTGGTAGCAGTGGGTCGTGGTGTTAACCCTACTGTTTAACTCTGCGAGGAACAGTGGTCTTAATTGGGACGATTAATTCCAGGGTGAGTGTGTAGTTACAAACTGTACTACAAACTAAGTGAGGGCACTGTGTTGCCCATGTAGACTGTTCCATTTCCGAAGGTGAACTTAGCATAAGTGCAGACATGTGTGCCGAGCGTTTCTAACGCTAATGTCATTGATTTGTAATACAGACTTTTATGATTTTGATACCTCGGTATCTTAAGAGTGGCATTTAATGTTTTTTCTTTCAGACAAACAAGTTCTGTTTACTATCATACTTATGCTTAAGCTTTGGGTTATCCTCTTCTTATGTATATATATATATATATATAATTGTGGTTAACCTGTCTATTTATTGCCTGTCAATAAACTGGTTCTTGAGAACCTTGCGTCTCCTTCACCTGTGTCAATTTATTGGTATAATTGAGCATTCATCCTATGTACCTTATCTGGATAATTCTAATAGAATTGTTCCTTTATGCAAGCTATGTTGCATTGGTTTTCCTCCTATGCGGATATAAAACCTTTGTCCAATACAAGTATTGTGCGGAGAATTGGTCGATATTTCATATTGACGCAGTGATTCTTTACAAACTATGCTTTACTTAATATAGGGCGAGATCACTATATTAGCTTGCCTGGTATTCATACACAGGTATATGTACTCTTCGAGACTTTTCCAGAGTCTAGTAGGACTCTTCCCTGTAGGGGGCAGGAAGCTCTAACATGGTTTATAGTTAGTTGAAAAGATGTATAACGGTAACATCTTAGGTCTCTAGGTCTAGTCGACCGGGAAAAATTACATCCGGGGAGTACGGCATGTTCTGAGAATCCACTGATACAGTAATGCTCTGGTATACTTCCATCAGGACGACATGGCCATCTCAGCCCAAAAATAGATTTTGAG
>NC_090756.1:11955799-11960713 GCF_036898095.1 Palaemon carinicauda | reverse complement strand
TTCTCTCTCTCTCTCTCTCTCTCTCTCTCTCTCTCTCTCTCTCTCTCTTTCTCTCTCTTTCTCTCTCTCTCTCTCTCTCTCTCTCTCTTTCTCTCTCTTTCTCTCTCTCTCTCTCTCTCTCTCTCTCTCTCTCTCTCTCTCTTTCTCTCTCTCTCTCTTTTTCTTTCTCTCTCTTTCTTTCTTTCTTTCTTTCTTTCTTTCTCTCTTTCTTTCTCTCTTTCTTTCTCTCTAAGTTGTCTTTGAGAGACATAAAGAGACAAGGAGACATCATTCGAGATTTTTTAATCAGTGAGGTAATGGAATTTTATCAGCCAAATTAATCACATAGATTATTTAAAAATTAAAAGAATCTCTTTTCAATAAATAAAACATATCTATAGAATTACATTTCATTATAATTAAATAAAGATAATTTATCAAGTATTGTATGAAGAGGTGGAAGAGTTTATGAGCGAATAAAGTATGATGTTCTTGATAGAAATTAGATTCATTTTCAGTACTTGTTCCGATGCAGTCATAGTATGGATTCGTTAGAGAATAATGAAGGAGGATGCATTGTTATTTGTTTATTTTGCACACATACACACATATAGTTTATATATGTTTATATATATATATGTGATTATATATATGTATATATGTGTGGATATATATACATATATACATATATGTATATGTATATATATGTGTATATATTTATATATGTATATAGATATGAATTATATATATAGATGTATGTATATAGATATAGATATATGTGTGTATGTATGTGTATATATATATATATATTTATATTTATATTTATATTTATATATATATATATATATTTATATTTGTATATATTTACATTTACTTATATATATATATATATATATATATATATATATATATATATATATATATATATATATATAACATACTTTCTGATTACAAAGCGAATACATTTTAATCGGCGTCAAATCCTCTTACAGTAATAAACATTGACCTAGCAACTAATCAACTGAGTTGCTTAGTCAATGGAACCTTAGTTTCTTGGGTCCGGGTTCGATTCCCCGGTTGACCAGAAGCTATTATCTTTGGGTTGATTCCCCCTTTGGTCTCCGATCCCGAGGTTTAGAAAGAATCTAGATAATAGGAGGAGTATAATATATGGCTTATATGAATTTGAAAAACATTTATAAATGTGCAAAATTTATAATAATATATGGCTTATATGAATTTGAAAAACATTTATAAATGTGCAAAATTTATAATTTATATATATATATATATATATATATATATATATATATATATTTATATATATATATATATATATATATTTATATATATATATATATATATATATATATTTATATATATATATATATATATATATATATATATATATATATATATAAACTTATATATAAGTATCCCTCTATGAATGGAGATACCTTATGTGGTGAAAGGGTATGTTTATTGCCGTGATCAGCGAGGCTGTACTTGTCAGGGCCACCCATACTAGTTTGGTTTGCTGTGAGCGATCACACAAAAGTCTCTTGTCATAACCAATCCGGAGTAGCCAGCATGGTGATGAAAATAGCCAAACGCCAGACATGACTAATGACATGTCTGAGGCCTTTGTCATGTAGTGAATTAGAAACGATTGAATTTGTTGTTGTATATAGGTATATGTATATTCTTATAAGGCTGGTCTAGCATGAGTGTAAATATTTCATTTATGTATTTCATTTGTGTATATAAGAGATGTATAGCTAGCTCATAAGGTGGGTCTCACTCATGTAGGTTTAAGTAAATGTATGTGAATTACATAAGACTTTCATCATTCATTTGGTTGTATTTTCATTCAGTTCAGTATATGTTAATTTGTGTTATTTTTTAAAGAATTAACTTTTTATTTAATGTCGTTTAGTCACGAAGTCTTATGTAACCTTTAGGTATGCTGTATAATGCACACAAGGTATGAGCACGAGGGATTACAACTTTTTACGTTTCCACGTGGTTAGGAAGCTCTTGAAGATTCTATGGTTAGTTTTATCTTTTTCTTAAAGTCACGAGAGGAAGGTGGGCGGAGTTAGCTGAGAGAGAGTTACCTCGCAAGCAAGGTTAATACCACTACTATGTTGGCAACCTTACGCCGCTAGAGCCATGCCCCCCACGCCACGAGAATGATCTACTAAAAATTTCTAGACGAATTAAGTCAATATATATAGGACCTAGCAATGCATAAGCAGCAGAAGAAACCCAGCCTATCTATTTAAAAGAGCCCACGTCCGCCTGCCCTCTCTCCTCTTAAATGTGTAAAGTGTTTTCCTCTCATACGTGAATAAGTGATTTCTATCTAACGTATAACGTGTATAGTGTTGTTCAAACGTTGACAATATTATATGGATGTTAATTCAAGTGTAGTGTGTTAATGTAAGTACATTTTATAAAATGAATTTTTGTAACTGGCCCTGTGAGACTTAAGTTAAACAGTGAAGTGCATTAAAAACGTTGCTTAACCGTTCTGTAACCTTGTGTGAACCAAAAGACGTAAGTGTAACAGTTACATAAATGTAAATTTCATTAGTGTTTATTCATTAGTGTTGAAGTGTTAGCTTTTTTCATTGATTGTTAAAATTAAATAATTTTATAAATTAACTACAGTGAAACAAGTGATTGTATACTTTCTATAGATTACCATTTTTTTTTTCTTTGGCTTAGTCTAAAATTTAGTTCAGGTTTAATATTTCGAGTGACTTATTTGTGGTGTTAATTCTTTTGAATTATTGTTAACTTTTAATAAAATATATCTATTTTTGTAAAGCGTGTATTATTTCAACCACCAATGTTTTTTCTCAGTACTTCTCTCGATTCCCTAAGAACCGAAGTAAGAGGTTCGTTTTAGAATAATTCACGTAAAGTAATCACCCAGTTTTTGTTTTAAATTATGTAAAGAGACCTTTTAGGTATTCATTGTTCATATATTACCGTCTGGGATTTGCGTAATTTTCTAAGAGCTTGGTAGTATTTCTCGTATGTATCAAACTTTTGTAAAATGGAGTTTTGGAGCTCAGGAATTTGCGTGATTCGCTAGCCGTAATATATATATATATATATATATATATATATATATATATATATATATATATATATATATATATATATATATATATATATATATATATATATATACTTTCATCTCTGAGTGGGAATACCTTAACGTGGTGAAAAAGGGTTTGTGTATTGCCATGATCAGCAAAGCTGTACTAGCCAGGGACACCTATACTAGATTGGTTTGCTATGAGCGATCAGACTAAAATCTTCCATCACCAATCCGCAGTGGGCAGCGTGGTGATGAAAATTACCAAACCCCAGAAGTGACTAAGCACATGTCTGAGGCCTTTATCCTGCAGTGGACTAGAAACGACTGCATCTTTTGTTGTTGTAATTATTGTTGCTGTTGTTGTATTTTATATATTCATGTATATACATATGTGGATATACATACATATAGAATTGAATAATTACCTCTAATGTATTTATGCCTTCGAGTATAGCCACTCCAACCCACACAGCAAAATCCTACATAACAATCTCCACCATGGATAAAAATCCTTAGGTAATACTAACGTAATATGCATAATGAATAACATCCCACGCAATAAACACTTCGATTCATGACCTGAAAATAGGCATGAATCTCTGCAGTGGCAGAGTAATGACGATCTGTCAATCATGGCAATGAGGTCCCCAGGTGTCCAGATACTGAGGCCATTGTTGACTCTTTAGTGAAGATGGACGGAAGGGGAAACAATGTTAATTGTGCTTAGCTTATCAAGATAATGCCTGTGTAGTGCACTGTTGCATGATTGACATGGTTATATGCAAGGGGAATTACGATGGTGATAACAATGGTAAAATGATTATTACAATAATAATTACAATAACTGATAATGATAATGATAATAATAATGATTATAACAAATGACAAAATGTTGGAAATGTTTGAAAATGCAAATATATAGAATATTTTCCTTTGGTCGTCACAAGTCACTTTTTGTAAGTATACTAATGTATTATACCTGAAGATGAATAGTTTTTCACACACACACACACACACACACACATATATATATATATATATATATATAAATATATATATATATATATATATATATATATATATATATATACCGTATATACATGTCATATATACATATATTATATATATATATATATATATATATATATATATATACATATATATATATATATATATATATATAAAGTGTGTATGTATAAATATACCGGATATACATGTCACATATATATATATATATATATATATATATATATGATCAGCGCCCAAGACACCTCTCCACCCAAGTTAATTACAGGGAGGGACATGCAATGGCTGAAGATGACTTGGCAGGTAAAACTATAGGCTCCCCCAAAACCAACTGTCTCTAGCTCACAAGGATGGTGAGGTTGCAGCGAACAAAGGAACTATCGAGTATAAGCGTGTCTTGAACCCCAGTCCAGCAGATTGTCAGGCAGGGAGGTTTCCAATAGGCTACCATAGTTGTATTTTAAGTTTTAAAGACAACTCGTGAATGGCAGGGGTAATGGACAGTGATATTGCCCTATCGAGTAGGACAATGCCCTAAAGACTGACCATAGATACATGTGATCAGTGTCCAAGCCCCCTCTCCACCCAAGCTAGGACCAAGAAGGGCCAGGCAATGGCTGCTGATGACTTAACTGATAGGCCTATAGGCTCCCTCAAACCCCCCATCCTTAGCTCACAAGGATGGTTATGTTGCAGCGACCAAAGGAACTAACGAGTTTGAGCGGGACTCGAACCTCAATCTGGCATCCATCCAATAGACTAGCACAGTTGTAATTAAGAGGATTTATCAGTAATAT
>NC_090756.1:11940799-11945799 GCF_036898095.1 Palaemon carinicauda | reverse complement strand
TCTTTTTACTATTAAATCAGGGATGACTCCAGGACCTTTGTCCTTTTACTATTAAATCATGGATGACTCCAGGACCTTCATCCTTTTACTATTGAATCATGGATGACTCCAGGACCTTCATCCTTTTACTATTGAATCATGGATGACTCCAGGACCTTCATCCTTTAACTGCTGAATCATGGGTGACTTCAGGATCTTCATCCTTTTACTTTTAAATCATGGATGACTCCAGGACCTTCATCCTTTTACTATTGAATCATGGATGACTTCATGACCTTCATCCTTTGACTATTAAATCATGGATGACTTCAGGACCTTCATCCTTTAACTGCTGAATCATGGGTGACTTCAGGATCTTCATCCTTTGACTGTTGAATCCTGGATGACTCCAGGAACTCCATCTTTTTACTATTGAATCATGGATGACTCCAGGACCTTCATCCTTTTACTATTAAATCATGGATGACTCCAGGACCTTCATCCTTTTACTATTAAATCATGGATGACTCCAGGACCTTCATCCTTTTACTATTGAATCATGGGTGACTCCAGGACCTTCATCCTTTTACTATTGAATCATGGGTGACTCCAGGACCTTCATCCTTTTACTATTAAATCATGGATGACTCCAGGACCTTCATCCTTTTACTATTGAATCATGGGTGACTCCAGGACCTTCATCCTTTTACTATTAAATCATGGATGACTCCAGGACCTTCATCCTTTTACTATTAAATCATGGATGACTCCAGGACCTTCATCCTTTTACTATTGAATCATGGGTGACTCCAGGACCTTCATCCTTTTACTATTGAATCATGGATGACTCCAGGACCTTCATCCTTTAACTGCTGAATCATGGGTGACTTCAGGATCTTCATCCTTTTACTGTTGAATCATGGATGACTCCAGGAACTCCATCTTTTTACTATTGAATCATGGATGACTCCAGGACCTTCATCCTTTGACTATTAAATCATGGATGACTTCAGGACCTTCATCCTTTAACTGCTGAATCATGGGTGACTTCAGGATCTTCATCCTTTGACTGTTGAATCATGGATGACTCCAGGAACTCCATCTTTTTACTATTAAATCATGGATGACTCCAGGACCTTTGTCCTTTTACTATTAAATCATGGATGACTCCAGGACCTTCATCCTTTTACTATTGAATCATGGATGACTCCAGGACCTTCATCCTTTTACTATTGAATCATGGATGATTCCAGGACCTTCATCCTTTAACTACTGAATCATGGGTGACTTCAGGATCTTCATCCTTTTACTTTTAAATCATGGATGACTCCAGGACCTTCATCCTTTTACTATTGAATCATGGATGACTCCAGGATCTTCATCCTTTTACTGTTGAATCATGGATGACTCCAGGAACTCCATCTTTTTACTATTGAATCATGGATGACTTCATGACCTTCATCCTTTGACTATTAAATCATGGATGACTTCAGGACCTTCATCCTTTAACTGCTGAATCATGGGTGACTTCAGGATCTTCATCCTTTGACTGTTGAATCCTGGATGACTCCAGGAACTCCATCTTTTTACTATTGAATCATGGATGACTCCAGGACCTTCATCCTTTTACTATTAAATCATGGATGACTCCAGGACCTTCATCCTTTTACTATTGAATCATGGGTGACTCCAGAACCTTCATCCTTTTACTATTGAATCATAGATGACTCCAGGACCTTCATCCTTTAACTGCTGAATCATGGGTGACTTCAGGATCTTCATCCTTTTATTGTTGAATCATGGATGACTCCAGGAACTCCATCTTTTTACTATTGAATCATGGATGACTCCAGGACCTTCATCCTTTTACTATTGAATCATGGGTGACTCCAGGACCTTCATCCTTTTACTATTGAATCATGGATGACTCCAGGACCTTCATCCTTTAACTGCTGAATCATGGGTGACTTCAGGATCTTCATCCTTTTACTGTTGAATCATGGATGACTCCAGGAACTCCATCTTTTTACTATTGAATCATGGATGACTCCAGGACCTTCATCCTTTGACTATTAAATCATGGATGACTTCAGGACCTTCATCCTTTAACTGCTGAATCATGGATGACTCATCTGTTCAGTAGGTTGGTCAGGGCACCAGCCACCCGTTGAGATGCTACCACTATAGAGTTATGGTATCCTTTGACCGGCCAGACAGTACTACATTGGATCCTTATCTCTGGTTACGGTTTACTTCCCCCTTGCCTACACATACACCGATAGTCTGGCCTATTCTTTACAGATTCTCCTCTGTCCTCATACACATAACAACACTGAGATTACCAAACAATTCTCCTTCTCTGAAGGGGGTTAACTACAGCACTTTAATTGTTCAGTGGCTACTTTCCTCTTGGCAAGGGTAGAAGAGACTCTTTAGCTATGGTAAGCAGCTCTTCTAGGAGAAGGAAACTCCAAAATCAAACCATTCTTCTCTAGTCTTGGGTAGTGCCATAGCCTCTGTACCGGGGTCTTCCACTGTCTTGGGTTAGAGTTCTCTTGCTTGAGGGTACACTCGGGCACACTATTCTATCTTATTCTTCTTCCTCTTGTTATGTTAAAGTTTTCATAGTTTATATAGCCAATATTTATTTTAATGTTGTCACTGTTCTTAAGATATTTTACTTTTCCTCTTTTGCTTTCCTCACTGGGCTATTTTCCCTGATGGGGCCCCTGGGCTTATAGCATCCTGCTTTTCCAACTAGGATTGTAGCTTAGCGAGTAATAATAATAATATTATCAAAGAAATTTTATTGAAACGGAATTTATTGTCGTGCTAGTTATGACGAAAAAATGAATAATATAAAAAAGATATGGATTGGTGTTTGACCGGGTTGGATGTGAAGGGAGATCTAGATGTAATTCTGGGTTTATTCTTAAACTTTACATCATAAAATTTAATTGTTGATAATCAAGACCATAAACTTTGTTCGTCTCGTTTTTAATTCTAGATGTTATCTACATTGGTAGAAAAATATCTATTTTAATATATTGCAAATATCTAGATAATATATCATTAAAATCATCATCATCATCTCATCCTACGTCTATTGACGCACAAAAAGGAATCGGTTAGATTTCACCAGTCGTCTTTATATTGAGTTTTTAAATCAATACTTCTCCATTCATCATCTCCTACTTCACGCTTCATAGTCCTCAGCCATGTAGGCCTGGGTCTTACAATTCTTCTGATGCCTTTTGGGGCCCAGTTGAAAGATTGGTGAACTAATCTCTCTTGGGGGAGTAGGTATAGCATGCCCAATCCATCCCCATCTACCCCTCACCATGATCCAACCAATATCTATAACAAAAATTAAAATAACTGACAAAAAAAAAACTACAGTATTTTAGAAATATATAAGCATCTAATGTCTAACAGAAATACATGATTATTCTGAGAAAATAAGAAACCCGTTGGTTTATTATTAAAGTTAAGAATTAAAACAAATATTAACATGGCTGATTAAAAAAACGTGTAGCCAGTCTCCGTTCATTTGGTGATTATAAAGAGAGCCCATTTCAACTTCAGGATTTATTCATGGATTATTCTATCCATTAAATAAAAGCAGAATTTTCTTTAAATATTCTGAAAAAGATATACCGAGTGTTCATATATTTGTATAAAATTCTCCTTTCTGTTTGTCTCTTTACTTCAAATTTGCTTTAAATTCATGTTTTTTCCTCGAGAGAGAGAGAGAGAGAGAGAGAGGAGAGAGAGAGAGAGAGAGAGAGAGAGAGAGTGGAGAGAGAGAGAGAGAGAGAGCAGGATGAAACATTCAATGAGTAGCTAATGGTGGATAAAGTTTTTAAAGGACAATATTTTTCAACATTTAATGTCTTTTAAAATGATAATTACATTTTCACGTATACTCGAGTCCTTGGCTAGATAAAATATATCAGACTGCTCATCCCAATGGACATAAAACTTTCTCGTTTGATGGTTTATGTCATTAAATTCAGAGAGAGAGAGAGAGAGAGAGAGAGAGAGAGAGAGAGAGATGAGGAGAGGAGAGAGGAGGAGGAGAGAGGAGAGAGAGAGAGAGAATAGTCCATGAAATTCCTGTCTGCATGGACACACAAGATCACAGACATAATCCGCAACAGACAGAAGATTCACAAGTTTTAATTCGATACATGTTTTGCTCCGTGAGGGAATCAGGGCAAACTTTCCCAAAGTCGAATTTCGGGATAAGTTTTTGCTGGTGAAAATATTAAGAGTAACTTTGTTAACTCGTTAGATTACCCAAAACCATTTTAATTTTATTTTTACCCAGTAGCGAGGATAGAGTAGTGCTGACAGTGCACCTCACGAATGGTGCTGAAAGCATTAAATGAGGGTCTAGTAATCATCATTTCTGCCCCTTAGTTGTACCCCAAAGATGATTGGCCTCCAGGACACAACACTGGATCTTTATCCTTTAATTGATGAATTATGGTTGACTCCTGGATGTTCATTCTTTTTCTACTGAATTATGGATGACTCCTGGATGTTCATCCTTTACTACTGAATCATGGATGACTCCAGGAACTTTTTTTTAAATGCTGAATCCTTGATGGACTCCAGCAACTTTATCTTTTAAATGCTGAATCATGGATGACTCCCTGAACTACATCCATTTACTACTGAATCATGGATGACTCAAAGAGCTTCATTATTTAACTGCTGATTCAAGTACGACTCTTGGATCTTCATCCCTTTACTGCTGAATCATGGATAACTCATCCGTTCAATAAGCCTCCATTGATATTGGTCGCTTCATATTGTCAAAGACAAATTTTAATAAAACGGAATTTATTGTCGTTTTAGTTATGAGAAAAAAAAATGAATATTATAAAAGATATGGATTGATGCTTGACCGAGGATGGTTGTGCTGGGAGATCTTGATGTAATTTTAGGTTTAGACTCAAAATTATCATCCTGAAACTTAATTGCTCTGTTCGTATGGTTTTTAATTTTAGATATTG
>NC_090756.1:11920799-11930799 GCF_036898095.1 Palaemon carinicauda | reverse complement strand
TTGTTTAGTATCTTGTAAAAAAAAAAAGAAATATAGAATTATTTTGTTCTCAGCTTTTTATAAACAAATCATACCCAATTTATGTTCGAAATGAAAATCCAAAATCGTAAATGGAAAAAGATTGTTCCTAAAATTTTTTTTTTATAGTTATCATAAAGAATTATTGTGTTCTCAGATTATTTTCGAAACAAATCGTACCCAATTTATGTTCGAAACAAAAATTCACAATCGTAAAAAAAAAAAAAAAAAAAATAATAATATTTCCTATTTATTTACCAGATTCGTGTCTTACACTGTTCATTGTTCTCATAACTATAATCATAACATACACATATCATGTGTCCAAGTCTTCTTCACTATCATGTTACACCATTTCCAAAGTCTTCACTATATTCCTCACAATCATAACATAAACTTTCCTATGTTCCCAAATATTTGTCACAATTATATCATACACTTATCTGTATAACCAGATCTGTAAAATCATACCATTTACTTTTCTATATTCCCAGACCTCCATAATTATGAACTACATTTCATGGTTGCCACTTTGGGCTACAAATCACAAATTGGGCTACTTTTACATTTTTGGAGGACCATATTTCACAGTCTGCTACTTTTGATTTAATTGAGGCTCTTTTATTTGATTTGGACTAGTTCCATTTATTTTCTATGTTAATAATAATCACTCTAGTAATCTATTGCAATAGTATATTTGTCTCTAACGTTACAAGAATTTTGAATATTTCTATTTATTTTACTTTACTTTGAAGGACTGTTTTTTCTGGTCCTATGCAGCAGGGGAACCCTACTCTCTACAAGACCATAGTCATTTTAGCATGTACATCCCAATGCATTCAGCATTTCACATCACGTATTGCTCGTTTATTGTCAAATCCACATCATCGAAGCACTTGGAGAACAATAAAGTCTTCAGTTTCTTCAACGTCAGCAAATATCTATTGCAACACTCAGTGAGGTGTTGTTTTGGTCAGATATGTTTCCTACACTGTCTACAG
Organism: Palaemon carinicauda; assembly: GCF_036898095.1. Classification (NCBI taxonomy): domain Eukaryota; kingdom Metazoa; phylum Arthropoda; class Malacostraca; order Decapoda; family Palaemonidae; genus Palaemon; species Palaemon carinicauda. Next base: position 11,929,780 of record NC_090756.1, on the reverse strand, counting down.
TCCAAGTTTTTCTCAGGGAGTAACTGTTTTGCTTTGGCCTCTATCCGTTTATGTCAATAGTATTGAGCTATCAGTGACCAGTCAAGGTGTTTGTAGTGTTTACACGATAGGGAAGTGGGCCAAATATGACAAAATTTTTCAAAGAGACCCTCTTATTTTGAGGAATGGCTTGAAAAGTTTTTCGAAGAGACCCCCTTTTTTGAGAAATGGCTTGAAGAGGTTAAAAGTGATGCATCTAAGGCCTTTTGTGAATTATGTAAAAAGGAACTAAGAGCTCACAAAGGTGATTTAAGAAAGCTTAAGTTTTGAAAATGGGCCATTTAAGTTTGTTCAAGAAAGGCAACAAAAGAATCAATTTTGAAAAAGAATTTTCTTTCAGATTTGAAGAGGAAACGTTTACCATATAGTCAGGATCAACCACTTAAATGTAAGTACTAACTTTATTATGCTATAAATGTGTGTGCATATATATATATATATATATATATATATATATATATATATATATATATATATATATATATATATATATATATATATTCTGACCTCCTTAGCCAAAACTGTGATTCTGGGAAAAAAAACTACACAAAGCAATTGAAATAAAATCCAAGAATTTTAGTCTACTTTCTACCAACTAATGAGATAAATATGACATTCTTCTCCCATTTAGTATATTAATTATTCATAAGGCCAGTTTTATAGGCTGTCGATCCATTTCTGCAAATAAAAATGTTAAGAAAATTTTAAGAAATAAATATATAAAGAACAATTCATGTTTTTGTACTTTTGGTTTGAGCATTCGTCTACAAGTTTAATTATGAGCATTTCCTCAGCTTCTGTTATTCTAAATAATTACAATAAACGATATAACATATTCTTCGATATTTGAAGTGTATCCAGTCTCCAATTCAAAATAAATTCAAATTCAAATTGAAACAATTTATTGACAAAAAAAATGCGTCAAAAGGAGTTGTTAGTCTTGCTACACAGCCCAATTTATCTTTAATTTACATAAATAAAAAAAAAATTTCGTTACAACTAGTTTATTTTACAAATGCAAACACCATCTCCATAAATAATTTCGAATTTGCACAAAGTAAATTAACACGAACCTCGTATAACTATTCCATATGAATAAAATATCATAATACTTATAATTATAATTTTCATAAAACAAACATTCTTGTAAACTCTCAAAATAAATGATCTAAAGATAATATAGGTAAATTGTCGAATTGCCCTTTGGCTCTTTTAAGTGCTTATATGAGAAAACAACTATTCGCTAACAGTTTACAGGAATGGTGTGTTCCTATTGGCTAAGTCGATGGAGAAATCACGCCCCAGATGTTCCTATTGGTCAATTCGATCGTGGAATCTCTCCTCAGTTGATCCTCAAAACCAGATTTTTCCAGTATTTCACTTCCAAAAAAGCCTCATTATGGCCATCTATTGGCATCTTTAAGAACATGGGAAAGTTCGTTCGTTCGTTCATTCAGTCGATTATCAAAGAAACTATTGTATTCTTTCTTTGGAAATATATTAACAATATTTTGTATACATAAATCATAATAAATTTATAGTAAAATTGTGATTTCAATAATAAAGATACTTAGGTAAGTAATATCTTGACAGAAATAAGTAATCTTCGAGAGAAATTCTCTACTATGATTCTGGCAAGACTGGTATAGCACGAAGGGGTCCAAAATTGCCAACCCTTTAAAGGAAAAAGAATATTCTATACTGAAGATGTAGATAGTAAATTTGATTTTATATCAATGTAAAATGTGTATATTTCTTTAATATTGATTCATTATCTTACATAAATACCCATGAACAGATTATAAGATTCGATTCATCTTCTTTGAAGAGTTCAAAGGTTTACCGCCCGTATTCCTTAGTAGCGAAGAATGTAAACATTAGATTCTTTTAACTTTTCATAATGAAGAAATATGAAAAAAGTATCAACAGTAGGTCTATGTCTAGTTAATATAGCCATAGATAATTTATACTTGTATATATGAAGATAGTTTATTCATGGTGGCATTGATCAGGATATGTAATTATTCTATAACTCTGTAGTTTAAAAAAACGATTAGCAGACCAAACTCTACTTTAAAGGTATTTATCAGGATACCAACTGTGGATCAAGTCAGCTACATTGTAAACATAGCTATAGTTGCGTAAGATGTAGACATCATACTAGGCATGAATTAAATAAAATCGTATAGCAATAAGAATTAGGGTTTTAATTCGAATTTGTATAGTAAGAGTTGCTGTATTATCTTCTTGACATATATTGGATTTCTTAAGGTTGGCAATCCTGGTACGTAAGTAACATTCTGTTTGAAAATCGGCTTTATAGTTTTAAATTTGTCTATTTGATAGACGTATTTCATATAGTTTAAAACCCAGATGATAGATCTCAAGAGTATTAAATTATTGTTACAATTCTGTCAAAAATAGGATAAAATTATCACAGCTGAGAGAATTGATGGTAGTCGGAAACTTATTTCACAAAAAAAAACTATAGTGTAATACTTTAACAAAACCAGAAAAAAAATCCAGAACAATTGTATGCCTGTAGTCTAAAAATTAGTATTTATATTTTAGATGTTAAAGAGTAATCATGACCTATAATAAGCTTTAATTGAAATTTTAAAGGAAATTTTAAAAGTTAGTTCTGGTATTACTGATGAGGACGAAGTCTCTCACGAAGGGGTTCAGGTTGTCCAACATAATCACTAGATGATTTACGTCATCATAAACAAATAAATGGTAATTATGATTATGTATCTAAATACAGTAAATCCTTTACTTAATATATATTATCTTTGTTCAAGACAGAATTTGCTGTAATATATTTACTTTAGTTTATCTTCTTTTATGGAATTGATAGTGGCAACCCTTATATCATACATGACCAATAACAACATACCATTCCAGTAAATTATTAAGAATAGTACCATAGCCTCTTTACCATGGTTTCCCAGTCTTGGGTTAGAGTTCTCTTGTTTGAGGGTACACTCGGGCACACTATTCTATCTTATTTATCTTCCTCTTGTTTTGTTAAAGTTTTTATAGTTTACATAGGATATATTTATTTTATTGTTACTGTTCTTAAAATATTTTATTTTTCCTTGTTTCCTCTCCTCACTGGGCTATTTTACCTGTTGGAGCCCCTCTGTTTATAGCATTCTGCTTTTCCAACCAGGGTTATAGCTTAGCAAACAACAACAACAACAATAATGATAATAATAATAATAATAGAAGCTTGCTCATTCAGCTACCTAAAAGAGCCATAGTACAATATATCAAATAACTTATAAAATCTTATTTAAATAATTTATTTAGAACTAGAGAGTGGATACATTTTATATATTAAAGATATTTTATATCAGTTATTGTCTATTTATTTACCAAGGCACTTCCCCCAATTTTGGGGGTTAGCAGACATCAAACAAAGGAACACAAAGGGGACATTTCCGCTCCTCCCAGCCTGACGAGGGATTCAGCCGAGTTTGGCTGATACTGTTATTATTATTCAAAATGATAGAAGTTGAGGCAATGCTCATAATTAAACTCTTTTATTATAGACAAACACTTTAAAGGAAAGGCCATTAACATTATATATTTATCTATAACGCTTTTCTCGACATTTTTAATTGCACCAATGAATGGACAGCCTAGCTACCTGGTTATATGAATAAACAAAACACTAAAATGAAAAGAAGAATTTAATATATATTTTAATAGTAGAAATTAGACTTTAATAGTTCTTGGATTTTAATCCAATTACCTTGTGTTGTTTTTTTCTGAAAAATTAATATATATATATATATGTGTGTGTATATATATATATATATATATATATATATATATATATATATATATATATAAATATATTTATGTATATATATGTATATATATGTATATATATATATATATGTATATATATATATATATATATATATATATATAATATATATATGTATATGTATATATATGTGTATATATATGTATATATATATATATATATATATATATATATATATATATATATATATATATGTATATATATATGTATATGTGTATATATATATATATATATATATTACATATATTTATGTATGTAAGTATGTGTGTATATATATATATATATATATATATATATATATATATATATATATATATATATAGTATATATATTATAATGCAGTGTGCGAGTATGTGGACTTGAGTACGTACAGTATGTATAAAGGGAAAATAGTATGCCAGATGGTAAAAAGGTTATCCACTTTCACTCTTGAAGGAAGATAAAAGTGTACAACCTGAAAATTTCTGATAACCCCCCCCCCAAAAAAAAAGAAAAAAAAATCGCAAGAAATTTCATTTTGTAGTATATTTTATGAAATACTAATTGTCCAATTTTTCGTATATTATTCCGGCAAAAAAAGTGTAACTATTAAATAGAATTATATGTATTTTTAAGAATTTGTAGGATTATGTAAGTATATTCTAATAATTTACATGTTCCTGTGAGTACGTTATAAAAATTTATAGGATTATCTGAGTATATTTTAAGAATTTATAAGATTGTCTGAGTATATTCTAAGATTTTATAGAATTGACTGGAATATTCTATAAATTTATATGTTTCTGTGAGTATATTCTAAGAATTTATAGGATTGTCTGAGATTATTCTAAGAGTTTATATGTTTGTGTGAGTATATTCTAAGAATTTATCAGAATGTCTGTGTATATTCTAAGAATTTATTGGATTGTCTGAGTCTATTCTAAAGATTTACAAGATTATGCATATGTATTCTCTAAGAATTGATAGAATTATACCTTATATTTTCTAAAGATGGGTAGTACTATAAATAATCATTTTCTGAGAATGAAAATGATTAATCGTAAAAATTTTATGATAATTTGAAGGATTATACATTAGTATTTTATAAAATTCATTGGATTATTTTAGTCAAGTTTTTATATGAGTTAGGTTTTATATTTTACCAGTCCTGGAGAGAAAAAAAAAGAAAAAAAAAACATTTTTGAAGACTTAACACAAATCGTACCAACTTTACGACCCCGGTTTACATTAGACTGTCTCCAGTAATCGTCTGCTATACCAATCTCTTCTCCCATCAACAGTAGACAAGAGAATAAGTCTCGCTAGAACTTCAAGTCCTTATAAGTTGAGAAATTCCGACCCTCCTCAACCACACAATAAAAAAGATCTACAATATTTTATACGTTGGGGAAATTTTAACAGACGTCCAAGGCTGTATCGTTGTATAAAGGATTTAACGGGAAAAGTTCTCGTTTACTGTCCATTCTCTCAACTATCCTGACTCCAAAGTTTTACTGTAAATGACTAAAGTTGATTAATCGACTTTTGGGTACTTTTTTTTTTTCTTCTTCTCTCTTTCCTGGGATGATAAGAAGTGAATCACAGAGCGGAGGTTATTTGCTGATGGCGATGTGTCAATAGAGACAGTAAGGAGATATTGCAGATGCTAGTGAAAGAGATTTAGCGAGATTTTATTATCTCTATATATGTAAGTAATCCAAGTATTATTTTATCTACCTCTTGACTAGTAGGTTGGCCAAGGCACCAGCCACACGTTGAGATACTACCGCTAGAGAGTTATGGGGTCTTTAGATTGGCCAGACAGTACTACATTGGAACCTCTTCTCTGGTTACGGTTCATTTTCCCTTTGCCAACACACACACACTGAATAGTCTGGCCTATTCTTTACATATTCTGCTCTGTCCTCATACACATGACAACAGTGAAATTACCAAACAATTCTTCTTCACTTCAGGGGCTACTGCACTGTAATTGTTCAGAGGCCACTTTCCTCTTGGTGAGGGTAGAAGAGACACTGTAGCTACGGTAAGCAGCTCTTCTAGGAGAAGGACATTCCAAAATCAAACTATTGTTCTCTAGTCTTGGGTAGTGCCATAACCTCTGTACCATGGTCTTCCACTGCTATGGGTTAGAGTTCTCTTGCTTGAGGGTACATTCAAGCACACACTGTTATCTTATTTCTCTTCCTGTTGTTTTGTTAAAGTTTTTTATTTTTATTTAGAAGATACTTATTTTAATGCTGTTACTCTTCTTAGAATATCTAATTTTCCTCTTTTCTTTTCCTCAATGGGATATTTTCCCTGTTGGGGCCCATGGACTTATAGTATCCTGCTTTTCCAACTAGGGTTGTAGCTTAACAAGTAATAATAATAATCATAATAATTGACAATCAATTACAAATTCCTTTTTTCCGATGACTTTTACAATAGCAAATGACGTAAATAGACAATCAATTAATCTTTAAGGTCTAGCATTTAAACCAACTTTTTTAAAGTATCTCTTGCATATAAAGGACCTCATTGACATTTCAGTTAATTCTTTGATACTTTAGTCGACTTTTCGTCTTCATACTTTCGCATTCATTCCTTCATTATTCGTGAAATCTGTCTGAATCTATGTGAATTGCAGCAAAGTTTTCCAGTCGGAGTATTGTAAGGTAAAACTTTTTCACAGTGAATTATTGTGTTTTCAAGCTTGACCATAGTGTCTTATCATGAGCTAAAGCTTTTTCACAGTGGATTGTTGTGTGCTAAGCTTAACCACAGTCGTATCATGTCCTAAAGATTTTTCACAGTGTAATGTGCTAAAGCATTTCTACAGGGATTTTTTGTGTGCCAAAGCTTTTCACATTACGTTGTTATGAGCCAAAGTTTTTCCCACTGTGGAATATTTTGAGCTGTGATTGTTTTCACAGTGGGTTATTATGAGCCAAAGCTTTTTCACAGTGGGTTATTATGAGCTAAATCTTTTTGTTCACTGTTTTTTTGCAGCTAATTGCTATGACCTAAAGCTTTTTCACAGTGGATTACTATGAGTTAAAGTCAAAGCTTTTCCTCAGTGGATTATTATGAGCTTGTGGATTATTATGAGCTAAAGCTTTTTCATAGTGAGTTGTTATAAGATAAAGCTTTTTCTCAGAGGATTATAGAGCTGAAGCTTTTTCACAATGGATCGTTATAACCTTAAGCTTTTTCTCAGGGGAATTTTAGGAGTTAAAGTGTTTTTACAGTGGATTATTATAACTTTAAAACTTTTTTCTCAGAGAATTATTATGAGCTAAAGCTTTTTCACAATGGTTTGTTATAACCTAAAGCTTTTTCTCTGAGGATTATATGTACTAAAGCTTTTTCACAGTGGATTATTATACGATAAAGCATTTTCACAGTGGATTATTATACGATAAAGCTTTTTCACAGTGGATTATAGGAACTACCGCTTTTTCGTAGCATATTGTTATAACCTAAAGCTTTTACTCAGAGGATTATTAGGAGCTTTTAGTTTTCCTAAAGGGTTATTGTGAGCTGAGACCTCGCTAAAACTTTTATATTGGCTTGTTTTCGCAAAGGATTAATGTATGAATAATTTGTTGAAAGACAATTGCAATGCAATGAAGCTTTTGTTATAAGATATTAATATATACAAAGGTCGTTTTATAAAAGATTACTATATGCTGATTTTTTTCATAGAAAATTACTAAAGTCATGTTTTTTATGTAATGTTGCTACGTGCTGGAGCCTTCTTAGTAAAGAAAACCATGTGGTGAGGTATTTTCATGGAAGATTACTATGTTTTGAAGCTTGTTCATAGAGGATTAATATGTGTTGAATCCTTTAAATAAAAGATTGCTATGTACTGAAGCCTTTTCATAGAAGATTACTATGTGCTGAAGTGTGTTTATAGAAGATCACTGTGTTCTGAAGCCCCTTTTTAGAATATTAGGCCTACTATCTGTTGAGGTCTGTTCATTAATAAATTGCTATGTGCTGAAGGCCTTTCATAGAAGATTATTATTTAGTAAGCCTAATTTATTTATTAGCACAGACATAAGAAAAAGAAAAACATTAGGAAAAGTGCTAAGCAGCTTAACTCTAACGCCTCCTACAGAGAGGAAGACTATAGGAGCTGGAGAGAAAACAGAGATAAGGAGCTAACTACCTCATCGCCTCTTTAAAAAAGGAAGAATATAAGATCTAGGGAAAACAGACGACAAGAGAGAGTTTCAGAGCGTGGCGTAATGCAAACAGAACCAACTAATTCGATTATGCTAATTCCAGGATGATTGGCTCCCCCATTTTCTCTCCTACTCCCGTCTTGCAATTTATAAATGATTCAGTTTTTAAGAAAATGTCTCCTTGCATATAAATGACTCCATTAAGACAAATTGCTTCCAAAAAAGGTTGAAGTAGCACAGGAGTGATTTCTCCCCTGGTTTGAGAAAGGGGACTTTTTTGTTGTACCTACTTCGTCTGTTCGATACATTTACAGTTCGCAGGAGAAGGTTCATTGGTTCGAGTAGCGATGTATAAGATCAAATCACTTCGCTGGCTTCGTGATCGTTGAGTTGATGGGAAATTTATCTTGAATTGTTTTGGGTTTTTCATCTGCAAAGATGTTTTTTTTTTATTGTGGTTGTGATAAATGGTATTTAATAACTGCCATTATCTATAATCTTCATATAACTATTGGGTTTCTTTCCACTGGGAACATCGAAGGTGAAAGTGAAATAAGGTAGAATACCCGTCTGGAGAAAAGCTGCGGGCAATCTAAGAAGAAGAAGAAGAAGATAGAATGCAATAGTTGTGGTAGCCGATGTGGTAACGTCCTTGCCTGGTAATTGCCAGACTGGGGTTTGAGACCCGGTCAAACTCCTTCGTTTCTTTGGTCGCTGCAACCTGACCATCCTTGTGAGCTAGGGATGCGGGGTTTGGGGGAGCCTATAGGTCTATCTGCGAGTCGTCAGCAGCCATTTTCCGGGCCTCCTTGGTCCTAGGGGGCTTGGAGAGGGGGCTTGGACGCTGATCATTTGTATATAATGGTCAGTCTCTAGGGCATTGTCCTGCTTGATAGGGCAATGTCACTGCCGCTTGTCTCTGCTATTCATGAGCG
>NC_090756.1:11898299-11918299 GCF_036898095.1 Palaemon carinicauda | reverse complement strand
TTTTCTTCTATATTTATTTCCTTGCTCTTCCCACTAGGGTAACAGCTTGACCAATACTGATATCAGTAGTAGTAGTAGTAGTAGTAGTAGTAGTAGTAGTAGTAGTAGTAGTAGTGAAGAAAATCAAATCAAATTCAACATAAGAAATCTAATAATTATTAAAAAAGGACAACTGACGTTTTATGGGTGCCTCATTACCTAAGGTTAGATCTGCTATCAAATGATCCTTTTGTTGTTGTTGTTGTTGAAATTCCTTTTTGAAGGGGAGTAGGTCTTGAGAAAGGATTGGCGTTTTGTTGTTGTTGATGCTGTTGTTGAAATTCATTTTTGAAGGGGAGTAGGTCTTAAGGAAGGGCTGTTGTTGTTGTTGTTGTTGTTATTGTTATTGTTGTTGTTGAAATTCATTTTTGAAGGGGGTGGGTCTTTAGAAAGGGTTGACTGCCTAGATTTTATGAGCCTCTTAGTTGGTAGACCCAACTGTGCCATCCATTAAGAAACAATAAAATGAAAAGAGATTTTCTCTTCAGATCGAAATGGAGATTGTTCTTGTAACCCTCCTTAGCCAATCTAATTCTACGAAGTAGAAGGAAGGAGATCATAAAAACTTAATTAAAATAGAATTTAAGGATACTATACGTTTAGAATTTTACTGGAAAATCACTCAATATTAATGGAATTGAAATATATCTGGAGCTGTAGTGCATTGTCAGTTTTATATCGATATATTTATAAAGCTAATCATTACAAATATTTTTACTACACTTAAAAATTTGTCGTAAAAACGGTAAAAATCTTGGAATAAATGTTGCCAGGCATTTGCCGTTTTTAAAACTGATATATTGACGTATAGGAATCACCTACTCGTAAAAGATAATAACAAAGTAGGGTAAAAATTACGGTTGCCTCTTTTTTACTGAAATACGACTGAAAACAATATATTTTTACGGAGAATTTCCGATTAAAATTACGGCTTTTATAAGTGAAGTTAAGCTGAAACCCTAGTTGGAGAAGAAAGATGCTATAAACACAAGGATTCTAACAGAGAAAATAGCCTAGTGAGGAAAGGAAATGAGAAAATAAAATATATATGAGAAATACAGAAGAGAAAATATAAAACATTTTAAGTCATTATAAGCATTCAAATAGATCATCCACATATAAAGTAAAAATAAAGCTATGTCAGCCTGTTCTACATCAAAACATTCACTGCAAGTTTAAAATTCCAAAGTTCCACCGATTCAACTGCCTGATTAAGAAGATCATCCCCCAATCTGGGGTTCGAGTCCCGCTTAAACTCGTTAGTTCCTTTGATCGCTGTAACCTCACCATCCTTGTGAGTTAAGGAGGGGGAAGGTTTGGGGGAGCCTATAGGTTTATCTTCTGAGTCATCAGCAGCCATTGCCCGGTCACTCCTAGCTTGGGTGGAGAAGGGCTTGGGCTCTGATCATATGTATATATGGTCAGTCTCTAGGACATTGTCCTGCTTGCTAGGCCAATGTCACTGTCCCTTGCCTCAGCCATTCATGAGCAGCTTTTAAAAAGTTTTTAATGTTGAGTCTTACAATGGAAAAGATAAGACCGTTAGCATAGTACAGTCTGAAAAGATCCGAATGCAAAGGATGATCAGAATTATGAAAAATCTTATGCATTTTGCATAATTAACTAACTGAAAAACGGTGTCTGTGATTAATATCAAGATCAGAAATGAGATATTTAATAGACAGCAAATTTATGTCTAAGAAATTAAGGTGAGAGTCAGCAGCTCTAGGCCTATTCAAGTTACCCAAAGCGAGACAGCAGTTACCTCAGTATCTAGCAAAGTCAACAACTCGTTTTAAATATCACTAAGTTTCTGTGCCTTGTTTATATCAACACTAGATTCAAAGAAACAAAATAAATGACAAATTTAGAAGTAATTTGCATTTTTCCTAGTAGTTTAAATCTGGAGCTCTTTACAGTATTATTTCCGCATCGTGGAAGCTTTGTATTTTGTACAGGATCAACTTAAGTTTACAATGATTACTTTTCGAAGACGTCTAAAGTTGTCTAAACTTAGCAATATTTATAGCTATAGACAGTTTTGTTTCCCTATTTTCCTTTCCTCGCTGGGCTATTTTCTCTGTTGAAGATTCGGGCTTTTAGCATTCTGCTTTTCCAACTAGGGTTGTAGCCTAGCGAATAATAATAATAATAATAATAATAATAATAATAATAATAAGTAACCCATTCCCAAGGTCATCCCATTCCTATGAAGTTTCAATGTTCCGAAATTCCAGAATTCCAGCGGATGACCAAAGGAACGCGGAATCCGTGACCGAACCGGACTGTCGTTTCGTGTCCACGTTCAATGAGGGACAGTGGAACGAACATCCTTCTGACTGGAGGCTTTGTCAGTGAAACTGCCTCAGTTGCCCTAATTACTTCAGCATCACATCTCCCGGAGGTGCAGGAAGGCATCAGTTCTTGTATTTACAAATTAATCCAAATTTGGAGACGGATGGAGCCGAGAAGAATAGTGCCGGAAATCGAATTTTAAAAAATGTTTATTTTAATTCCTTTTTTTCATTCTAAATATTAATTTTTCTATTAACTCCACCAACGAAGTTGAAGAAGGTTATGTTTTACCCTCTGTGTGTGTGTATGTATGTGTCTTTGTTTGTGAACAGTTTCCTGGTCACAACTTTAATCGTAGAGTAATGAAACTTGCAGGGATTGACTGTTATGTAAAAAAGATGTTGGAAGGAGCTTGAGTTTATCCCCTGTTTGTGTGTGTGTGTTTGTTTGTGAACTGCTCCCTGGTCACAATTTTAATCGTAGAGTATTGAAACTAACAATAACAATAATTGTCGCAAGACGGCAACTTGATAAACAGTTCAATCATCCTCAAGAAAAAAAAATATTGTGAATGTCTCTCAAACTTTTAGGACCTACATTATTGGTTCTTGGCCATCTCCTATCCCAAGCCGGGTTTTAAAATGTTCCAATTATTTCCCTGTGAAAATAACCATTCCAGCATCCATCGGTCTTCTTCTTCTTCTTCTTCTTCTTCTTCTTCTCCGGAAGCCATTTGTCATTGGGTCTCCGAAATGGACCATTCTTGCCTAATGCAATTCTTCTCATCGAAGTCGCAATAAACCGGGTTTTCAACGGCTCTCCCGGGAACTGTAAAGTCTCTTTTACGCCTCGACATTATTACTGATGATTGGCAGAGCCCAGAGTTGGGGCCGAAGCCAATTTCAGTTTTGGTCGGCGGTGATCTTTGATCGGTTTGTAAAAGGGTATTCAACTTTTTTTTTTTTTTTTTTTTTTTTTTTGCTTTCAACTGATATATAAATGTTTTATAAGATATTTAATGAGTGTTCAGAGACATTTAAAGAGTTATGTAATGGTATATAAAAGTATTTAAAGGGTATCTAAAAGCATTTAAAGGGTATTTATAAGTATTTAAATGGTATTGAGAGAAAATCTAAAGGATATTGGGGCATTTAAAACTTTCCTCAAACGTTCGGTAGACGTTCCAGCTACCAGAGTACTTTCCAACCTCGAAAACGTTCTGTAAACGTTCCAGCTACCAGATTACTTTCCAAGCTCAAAAACATTTGGTAAATGTTCCAGTTACCAGATTACTTTCCAAGCTCAAAAACATTTGGTAAATGTTCCAGTTACCAGATTACTTTCCAAGCTCAAAATCGTTCGGTAAATGTTCCAGATACCAGATTACTCTTCAAGCTCAAAAAATGTTCAGAAAACGTGCCCGATAGCAGGTTACTTTCCTAGCTCAAAAACGATCATAAACATTCCTATTACTTTCCAAGCTCAAACACTGTCAATAAGTTTCTCAGTTACCAGATAACTTTCCAACCTTAAAAACGTTTGGTAAATTTAGTTACCAGATTACTTTCCAACCTCAAATACGTTTGGTAAATGTTCCAGTTACCAGATTACCTTCTAAGCTCAAAAATTGATCAGTAAACGTTCCCGACACCAGATTACTTATCAAACTCAAATACGTTCGGTAAATGTTTAAGTTATCAAATTGCTTTCCAAGCTCAAATATGTTCAGTAAACGTTCCAGTTACCATATAATTTTCCAGCTCAAATACGTTCAGTAAGTGTTCAAGTTACCAGATTACTTTTCAAGCTCAAATACGTCCAGTAAACGTTCCAGTTACCAGATTACTTTCCAAGCTCAAATACGTCCAGTAAACGTTCCAGTTACCAGATTACTTTCCAAGTTCACATATGTTTATTAAACATTATAATTACCAGATTACTGTCCAAACTCAAATATGTTCAGTAAACGTTCCTGTTACAAGATTAATTTCCAAGCTCAAAAACGTTCAGTAAGCGTTTCTAGTTACCAGATTACTTTCTAATCTCCAAGACGTTCTTTCAACGTTCCATTTACCACATTACTTTCCAAGCTCAAACTCGTTCTGTAAATGTTCCAGTTACCAGATTATTTCCCAAGCTCAAATCCATTTTGTAAACGTTCCAGTTACCAGATTACTTTCCAAGTAAAGCATTCAGAAGCATTCCGGTTACCAGATTACTTTCTACGCTCAAATACATTCTCTAAACATTCCAGTTACCAGATTACTTTCCAGCCTTAAATACGATCAGTAAACGTTCCAGTTACCTGGCAACTTTCCGAGCTCAAATACGTTCAGTAAACGTTCTAGTTACCAGATTACTTTCCAAGCTCAAATATGTTTGGTAATGGTTTCAGATACCAGATTACTTTCCAAGTTAAAAACATTCAGCAAATTTTCCAGATACCCGATTACTGTCCAAGTTAAAAACTTTCGGTAAATGTTCCAGATACCAGATTACATTCCAAGCTCAAAAAACGTTCAACAATCGTTCCAGATACCAGATTACTTTCCAAACTAAAAAATATTTAATAAAAGGGTACAGGAAACAGTTTGTATCTCAATGAAATCATTCAATTCAGAGAAAAATGCTTTTAGATTATTTCACTAATTATCAGAAAAAAATTTTTAAGAATGTTTCAAATATTGAAACAGCTTTTTGTTATTCATTCCCATCTGCTCTCCCGAAAAAGATCCCTCTCAGTTTAACGTGAAAGATGAAATAATCAAAAAGACCATTTATCCCTTTGCCATTTATTATTCTCGCACTCTGATATCACAGGAGTTGTGTCACTCGGAAGAGAAAATGAAAAATGAGTTCTAGGAGTGATAAACAGCGTCGAAGAAACATTGGATTTGGAGAACAAAATTGAAGTGTATGAAGAGGTTTTCTGATTGGCTTAGACAGACTGACAGACAACTAGATATAAGGAGAGAGAGAGAGAGAGAGAGAGAGAGAGAGAGAGAGGAGAGAGAGAGAGTGAGAGTGAGTTATGAAAATACCAACAAAACTGTTTGTGAAGAAACGTTGGATTAGGATAACAAATTTAGAGTGCATGAAGAGAGGTTCTTATTGCTTTAGACATACTGACATACAACTAGATATAATGAGAGAGTCAGAGAGAGAGAGAGAGAGGAGAGAGAGAGAGAGAGAGAGAGAGAGTGAGTTATCAAAAGGTTAATAAAGCTGTTTGTGAAGAAACGTGGGGATTGGGAGAAAAAAAATTGAAGTGCACGAAGAGGTTTCTGATTGGCTTAGACTGACTGACAGACAACTAGATATAATACGAGAGAGAGAGAGAGAGAGAGAGAGAGAGAGAGAGAGAGAGGAGCGAGAGAGAGAGAGAGAAAGTTATCAAAAGGTTAATAAAGCTGTTTGTGAAGAAACGTGGGATTGGGAGAAAAAATTTGAAGTGCACGAAGAGGTTTCTGATTGGCTTAGACTGACTGACAGACAACTAGATATAATACGAGAGAGAGAGAGAGAGAGAGAGAGAGAGAGAGAGAGAGAGAGAGCGCGAGAGAGAGAGAGAGAGAGAGAAAGTTATCAAAAGGTTAATAAAGCTGTTTGTGAAGAAACGTGGGATTGGGAGAAAAAATTTGAAGTGCACGAAGAGGTTTCTGATTGGCTTAGACTGACTGACAGACAACTAGATATAATACGAGAGAGAGAGAGAGAGAGAGAGAGAGAGAGAGAGAGAGAGAGTAAAAAAAAAAATTATAAATTTAAGACTTCAACAAAACTGTTTGTGAATTATTCTCAAATCCTTGTACCTATGACAATTGTCGTGTTTGTGTTGGCTGTATTATTACAGAACTTCTATCCTGTGTCAGGTAAGAAACACAAACAGAGGGCTGAAGTTGATGAAGTTTATGATCTCTCTCTCTCTCTCTCCTTCTCTCTCTCTCTCTCTCTCTCTTCTCTCTCTCGCACAAATCAAAATCCACTTCTTAGACCCCAAATTTGACCTCTCAATCCAACGTGTCTAAGATGTTATCTTATCGTTTCATGAAATCATCATTTCTCATTTTTCTCTTCGAGATATCGCAGCTTATCAACGAACAGAGTCAACAATGAGAATCATATACAAGTTCCTCTCAAATCGAACGCTCCTAGTCTCAGACAATGAAGAATTATGCAAGTTACCCGTGTCATATCAGTGATCAAATGGGCAACCTTGGTCCCGTTCTCTTCATAATTACCTCCGCCAACGAAGTTGGAAGGAGGGTTATGTTTACCCCCTGTTTTTGTGTTTGTTTATGAAGAGCTTCCTGGCCACAATTTCAATCGTAAAGTAATGAAACCTTCATGGATTAGCTGCTATGTAAAAAGCTGGAAATTATTAGATTTTGAATATCAAGGTCAAAGGTCAAGTTCACGGTTAAGCAAAATATTGAATTCACGTAATCAGCCATAAGTTTTTGACATCGTTGTCACTGAGACTTCAAACTTTGGTTCATATTAGATTGTATGAAAATCCACGCGAAATTAATACATGTTGATGGTCAAAGGTCAAGGTCAAACAAAAGGTAGAGAAATAAGCTGCTGCGGCGGAGGTCTGCACTCTACTGAGTGCCCCTCTAGTTATGATTAGTGACATTGAGAGCACACACACTTTGATCCTGAAGGGAATTTAAGAATCTAAAAATCCAAGAATCATCATATTCTATGACTAAACGTGGTCTGCTTATATTGAGAGAATCAAGGTCTATAGAGAATCTATTGACCTTGGACAGAATCACAGCGAAGTATCGTAAACTGTCACCTTGGATCTTAAAAACTTATTCGACTTACGATGTAAGATATCATCACCATATGCGCTCTTTGCCTGATGGAGATGAGACCACTCATAGACTGCTGCTCACCAGTATGGTTAAAAAATTTTTTGAAAAAAACTACGTAATTTCCCCCCAAAAAAGATAGATAAATTTGTATGAAGATATGTGTTGTACGTCAAGGTAAATGAACTCTATAATCATAAGAATTCCACAAAACCTATAATTCAGCATGTTATTGTAGCAAGATTGCATTTTGATGGCGAGGGGTAGTTAGTTGCCTTTGTGCGCTCAAGTAGCAAGGCTCTCCCCTGAGAGAGTGTCGATTGTACAGTGTACTCACAAACCTTTTGTCATAAAAGGAAAAAAAACCATGTTCCCATGTCTCATTATCCGTCAACATGGGACAAATTTCATGACCTTCCCAACTGTGATAAGCTGAAGTAGACGAAACCCAGTTTACACCCAGTATGGAGGGATAAGTTCCAAATCTTCCAATACACTCACTGGCTCACGAAACTTTTTATTCGCTCTTCAGCTTTATTGCAACCATGTGCATCGTAATTAGATTGAAATTCCGCGTGTTTCATCCATGATCTTAGGGTCTCTTATCTATGGAACTGTCTTTCTCAGTGCCTCTTATCTATCACTAATCAGCCAATAGACGTATTCAACCACACCCCTGGAACACCCTCACCCCGGGGGACCTTCTCTATCCCTGGGACCTTCTCCGCCCTCTGGGACCTCCTCCACCCCCTGGGACCTCCTCCACCCCCTGGGACCTCCTGTACCCCCTGGGACCACCTCCACCCCCTGGGACCACCTCCACCCCCTGGGACGTCCCTAGACCAGTTATTGAATAATTTACCGAGAAACCAAGATGTATGTAATACAATACTCTGTCTGGTATCTTGTATTCAATTTCATAGTGATATCTAATATCAATCATTTCGATAATTATGATAAATATTAATAAGGATACACAAGGGAGGAGGGCCTCAACAAGGTAAAACCACCTCACCCACCCCCCACCCCCGGTGTGATAGAGCCGATTAACAGAAGTAAGCAACAGGTTAACTTTATGTATCTCTCGCACACTTACACAGTGGTGTAACCAGTAGCTTTATTAATGTCACGAATGAGGGCTCTTTATCAAGTTAGGAAGTACAAAAGAAATCTATTTATTATGTCCTCTCTCTCTCTCTCTCTCTCTCTCTCTCTCTCTCTCTCTCTCTCTCAATATCTTTTCAATAGTCTCATTCTCTTTCTCTCATTCAATGTCTTTTCAATACTCTCTCTCTCTCTCTCTCTCTCTCTCTCTCTCTCTCTCTCTCAATATCTTCTTCAATAGTCTCATTCTCTTTCTCTCATTCAATGTCTTTTCAATACTCTCTCTCTCTCTCTCTGTCTCTCTCTCTCTCTCTCTCTCTCTCTCTCTCTCTCTTTAATGTCTTTTCAATAGTCTCATTCTTTCTCTCATTCGACGTCTTTTCAATACTCTCTCTCTCTCTCTCTCTCTCTCTCTCTCAAGTCTCATTCTCTTTCTCTCATTCAATGTCTTTTCAATACTCTCTCTCTCTCTCTCTCTCTCTCCTCTCTCTCTCTCTCTTAATGTCTTTTCAATAGTCTCATTCTCTTTCTCTCTCTCCCTCTCGATGTCTTTTCAATGGTCTCATTCTCTTTCTCTCTCTCTCTCTTTTGACGTCTTTTTAATTCTCTCTCTCTCTCTCTCTCTCTTCTCTCTCTCTCTCTCTCTCTCTTTTCAATGGTCTCATTCTCGTTCTCTCTCTCTTTCGACGTCTTTTCAATACTCTCTCTCTCTCTCTCTCTCTCTCTCTCTCTCTCTCTCTCATCCAAAGACCATTAGATTTCTTACATTACCGGCGTTATATGCACTTCACGTTATCATGAATATTCTTTATTGTTTAAATGATATTTTTTTCTGAATAAATCATTATTTCATAAACCCTTTCTTTCAATTTCATCAAATCTTTTAGTGCAACATCTTGACTGAATTATATGCATTCATGAAATTGCAGTACTTGATAAAGATAAGAGATAATATTATTCAGAATTCCATAAATATGAGATGATATTTCTCAATTCATTTAACTTCTACTGAGTCGTTCGGAATATCATGCAACGTACATCCATATTAAATCACAGAATGCAATAGTTTTAATCGATAAAACATGAAATGATACAAGAATACTGTATAAAAATACATTCGTTTTACCTGTGAGCAAACATTATTGTTGGAATGAAACCTTGCATATAGATTGAATGATAAATTAACTTGCATTTATCTTTCAGCCAAATTGCAATGTATTGCAAAGGTTTTTTGCCATTGCATGTGTAATAAAAAAGAATTAATGAGTAAAAACTATGAATTTGATTATTGATTGTTGTTTTTTTTCCTATTGTGAAATAAAATCTTTTAAATTATTTCAAAACTTAAGATGAACCAAATAAATACCGAGTTTATTTATGACTTCTGATTTATAATTCTTTTAAAGGTGGCTCGTGAGAGGCAGAGCAATGGACATGACAAGCAACCCTGCCATGTTTTCTCCTAAACAAGGACCAGGGAGGGCGAGGCAATGTCTCCTGAGGACTCAACAGGTAAGACTGTATGCCCTATCTACCACACCCCTCTCTCTCTATCTCCCTCTCTCTTGTTCTGTCTATCTTAGCTAACAAGGATGGTTAGGTTGCAGACACTACAAGAAACTATCGAGCTAGAGAGGGAGTCGAACCCCAGTCCAGCAGAGCGTTTATGTAGGAACGTTTCCAATAGGCCACTATCATGTAAACAGTAGACGAAAATTGAGCTTAGAAAGTAATCTGGTAACTGGTACGTTTACTGAACGTTTGAGCTTGGAAAGTAATCTGGTATCTGGAACGTTTGCTAAATCTTTTTTAGCTTGGAAAGTACTCGGGTATCTGGAATGTTAGCTCAATATTTTTGAGCTTGGAAAGTGATCTAGTATCTGGAACGTTTACTGAACGTTTTTGAGCTTTAAAAGTAGTCTGGTATCTGGAACGTTTGCTAAATATTTTTTAGCTTGGAAAGTAATCTTGTATCTGGAAAGTTTGCTAAATCTTTTTTAGCTTGGAAAGTAATCGGGTATCTGGAAACGTTAGCTAAATATTTTTGAGCTTGGAAAGTGATCTGGCATCTGGAACGTTTACTGAACGTTTTTGAGCTTGAAAAGTAATCTGGTATCTGGAACGTTTACTGGATGGTTTTGAGCTTGGGAAGTAATCTGGTATCTGGAACATTTACTAGACGGTTTTGAGCTTGGAAAGTAATCTGGAATCTAGAACGTTAATGAACGTTTTTTGAGCTTGGAAAGTAATCTGGTGTCTGGAACGTTTACTGAATGTTATTGAGTTTGGAAAGTGATCTGGTATCTGGAATGTTTACAGAACATGTTTTAGCTTGGAAAGTAATGTGTTACTTGAAACCTTAATGAACGTTTTTGAGCTTGGAAAGTAATGTGTTACTTGAAACCTTAATGAACGTTTTTGAGCTTGGAAAGTAATGTGTTACTTGAAACCTTAATGAACGTTTTTTAGCTTGGAAAGTAATGTGTTACTTGAAACCTTAATGAACGTTAGAGTTTGGAAAGTAATCTGTGGGAATTAAAAACCAGCGCTAAACTTAACTGGTCAAATTACTAGCCGAAGTTTGCGTTTGCTCATCAGAATTCCATGAAGCTGGTAAGCTTCTTTGAGCCACAGAGATTCACGATCTCATTATGGAGTTCTTTCGGCTCCCAAACACCCAATTAGTATTCAGGACCTCGTTTTTTTTTTAGGACGTTTCCACCCCCCAAAGAGATTTTTCCTTCCATTTCTTAAGAGCTTCAAGATCAAGCACTTGTTTGGGACAGGTGCAGAAAGCTCTCTCATACTTATGAATGCGTTTTTCCTTCTAGGTCTCTTCATCCACTGTCTTTCTAAAGAGTTTGGAAATTGAGTTAGATCGGTGACAGGTGGAGGGAGTAGTTTCGTGTCGTTTTTGTGTGTTCTTGTATAAGGGCGTGTGTGTTGGGGTGCGTATACTCTTCGTGGATTTTATGATTTACTCAAGCCTTTGAAATCAAAAACATTTAATTTGATAGGCTTCAGTATGCATTAATTTCCTTTTAAATAAAACCCCTTCGCTTGTGTTTTTTTTTTATGTGGTAGCATGTACGTGAATATGCGAAGGCTATATATATATATATATATATATAGGTATATATATATATATATATATATACTCCTAATATCGATTTCAATCTACTTCGAGATCAGAGACCCAAGGGGGAATTAACTTTATGATAATAACTTTTGGTTATCCAAAGATTCGAACTCGGACCAAGAAAACTGAATTTCCAATGACTTACCTGCCCGGTGTTAAGTCACTAGAACCTCAGTTTCCTGGGTCCGAGTTCGAATCACCAGCCAATCAGAGGCTAGTGGTAAGTCACTGGAATAGCTTGATGACTTCCAGTGACTTATCCCTCGGGGCTCTGATCCCGGGGCAGAGTGAATTCGATATTGATGCATTTGTGGCTTATATGAATATATGAATAAATACGATATATATATATATATATATATATATATATATATATATGTGTGTGTGTGTGTGTGTGTGTGTGTGTGTATGTATGTATATTTAGTAACTAGTCCACTGCTAGACAAAGACCTCAGACATATCCTTCCACCTCCGACTGTTTATGGTCTTCCTATAGCAGTCTACATACATACATACATACATACATACATACACTCTTCCTCGCCTTGTTGATAACATAATACATATGTGTCAGCGAAGCGACTCGTTGGAACTACCTCCCATTAAGAACACCACTTATCATCCGAATGCGTATACATCGCTACGCAAGGGTCGCGTTCATTACGGGACAATTGGAAACGCTTCGTCAGGAGTCAAAACCATTTCTTCCACACTCAATTATTCCAGCGGTTTCAGTTGCCAGGAACAGACGCGGGTGCCGTTCGTTTGTTTGCTTGTAATGATGGTGACGGTTGTTTGCATGTAATTGTGACTTAGGGGACAAAGAGGTGTTGGTATCATGGTGCTTTAATACTGTAGACTCGTTTTTTTTTTGGCATCGCTAGTTCTCCCTTTCTTGTAGGAATCTGCGAATGGTTGCTATGTTTTGGTATTGTCATTAGATAGGTTTGTCTCCTTCGTGTGTTTTCCAGTTGTAAAACAAATGCTATTGTTTATTTATAATGTTATCTACATGCAATTCGTTATATATAGCCTATATCAGCCTCTGCAATGTAAATAAAAAAATAAAACCCCTAACTAAGTAAACACTGCTAGATTTCCCGATCCAATCTCTGACGCATCAGCGGAGGTAAACAAGAATACTGAACTTGGTCTTCTTCTTCGCGCCGATTTCAAAAGGGATTCCGGAACCCCTTTTCAAAGATGTGTAAAGGATCTGACATCTCTCCTGATAAGGTTTGGATTGAATAAAGAGCTGAGGAAAATAGAGGATCTGGGGGGGATGGTGTTAAGCACCCCTTTCCATCACCCCCCCCCCTCCCTGCCCACACACCCCAGATGAATGGGGCACTCGATATTCGATTTGCAAATATTTTGAGGCTTATTTTTTCTCAAACTTTCACTTGCTTTTCAGTTCAAGGAAGACGTTCGTATATTAGTATGAAGAACGGCTTATAATATGGGGAAGAACGGCTCGTAATAAAGGAAGAGCAGCATGTATCATAAAGAACGATGTATCATAAAGGCAAGAACAGAATATTTCAAGGGGGAGAAATACGTATCGTTAAGGGAAGAAGCAGAGTAGAATAAGAGGAAGAACAACATAAGGGAAGAACGAAGCATATTAAAAGGGAAGACTAACGCATAATAAAAGAGAAAACAGCGTTCAACAAGCTAAAGAACTTTGCATAATAAAGTGGAGAAAGGTATATTGAAGGGAGAAGGATAACATAATAAACAGAAGAAAAGCGAATAATAAAGGGAAGAACAATTTACAGTAAAGGGAAGAATGAATATATATTTAAAGGGAAGAACAATGTAACATAAATAAAAAGAATTAGCATTACAACTGAATTCCTCAAGTTAGAAATACACAAATAAAAAACTTAGCAAGAAATGGAAAACTGATAGCCCAAGAAAAATAAGTTCAGCAAACATTTAACCGGGCTCCAAAAGGTACTAGAAGTGTTGGAAGACCCGGGCCTACATGGCTGAGGACTATGAAGCGTGAAGTGGGATATGATCAATGAAGAAGTATTGATTTAAAAGCTCAGGATAGAGACGACTGGGGAAATCTAACCGAAGCCCTTTGCGTCAATAGGCGTAGGAGATGATGAACATAAGTTAGACAATTGAGTTAGTTGACTGTATCGGGTCGAAGCTATGGGTTTGAGAATAGGGTGGGGCGTGCAGCCTCATCCCAGTAACCCCGTTGGGGAAATGAAAGTATTTTAAGTGATTGATTAATCGTAGGTTATTTGGCGTCACAGCTGCCAGGGTCAACAATCTACGGTGTAGCTAATCACATCAGCCCAAATTGGACATAAATTGGTTTTCCAGGTCAATAGACAATTTACTTTGGTCGATTTTTAAATATATAGATCGCTGTTTCTGTAGAAGGACCTGAGACAATCCCTCTCTCTCTCTCTCTCTCTCTCTCTCTCTCTCTCTCTCTCTCTCTCTCTCTCTCTCTCTATATATATATATATATATATATATATATATATATATCTCTCTCTCTCTCTCTCTCTCTCTCTCTCTCTCTCTCTCAATGTCTTTTCAGTTGTTTCATTGTCTTTCTCAATATCTGTTTAATGCTTTCTCTCTCTCTCTCTCTCTCTCTCTCTCTCTCTCTCTCTCTCTCTCTCTCTCTCTCTCTCTCTCTCTCTCTCTCTTCTTAAAAGCAATATCATCCCCCATCATTTTAGTAACACCTGAAACAAAGAATCTTATTCTCTCATCTATTCTACTCTACCTTTATCAGTCAACATTAATTTTCAAAGTTTAAACGAGTCTCCATTTATCACTTTCTAGTTCTCCTTCGTTACTTCAATGTTCAGATATTTTTCAACTCGTACTATATTACGATTCCAGATCGATGGTGGAAACCAATTATCCTGTTTTCGTTTGATGTTCCACGGATATGAACTCCAAACGCTCATTAATGATGTATCTCTAAACTTTCTAAATCATTGATAACGAAGATTTTTTTACGTTTCTGATACAACGAGCATTTAGGCATTTATGATGAATATTCACTGAAGAGACTTTACACTGTGGATGTTATTTAATGTACACATCAATGAACACCAACTCTTCAATATAAATCGTGGAAATACATCTTTTATGGAATGAATTACTTCCATGAATAAACTTTACAGTTGACAAACATGACTTTCAAGTCAATGGTATTAGAATATATATTTAAATCTCGACAAACAAGCCTGAATATTCTAAGATTTTAGAAAGTATTCGATTCAGAGCATTTGTATATCCATCCCTCAATCTCTACTCTTTCTATTCAAATGTGGAGGCGGTTGAAGGTGGACCTGAATCTAAAATATTCTCTTTGGAGCCAGGAGTGGAACTTAAATCTAAAATAGTCGACCTGTATCTCAAATAATAGCCTATTTTTGGAGCCAGGAAGGGACTTAAATCTCAAATAATCACTTTGGGGCCAGGAGGGGAACTTAAATCTCAAATAATCTCTTTGGAGCCAGGAAGGGATCTTAAATCTCAAATAATCTCTTTGGAGCCAGGAGGGGAACTTAAATCTCAAATAATCTCTTTGGAACCAGGAGGGGAACTTAAATATCAAATAATCTCTTTGGAGCCAGGAAGGGACTTAAATCTCAAATAATCACTTTGGGGCCAGGAGGGGAACTTAAATCTCAAATAATCACTTTGGAGCCAGGATGGGAACTTAAATATCAAATAATCTCTTTGAAGCCAGGAGGGAGATCTGAATCTAAAATAATCCCTTTAATCGGGAACTTGTTGCTCTAACTGAAGTTTAATCATAATTACCTTTGAACCTTTAGAACGATCTTTTGGGGGTTCTATTCAAGCAGGTAGGTGGGAGGGGAAAGTAAAACCCTCGCTTGAAACCACCTTTATGATTATAAGACTCCCGTAAGACTTCTACAGGACCCCTGTTGGGTTTCTGTAGCTTTTTTTATGTTAGGAAATGATTGGTGCTTGTCTATACTCAATTTAGATGTTACATTACTCTCTCTCTCTCTCTCTCTCTCTCTCTCTCTCTCTCTCTCTCTCTCTCTCTCTCTCTCTCTCTCTCTCTTGTGGAAGAGTGTGAAGCTTAAAACTGCACCTGTTAAAGGGTTATGTTTGAAGAAAAAGATATATATATATATATATATATATATATATATATATATATATATATATATATATATATATATATATATATATATATATATATGTATATATATATATATACAGTATATATGTGTGTGTGTGTGTATTTGTGTGTCTATGTAAATATCAACCACAACGGCATTTAATACCAAATTCTATCTTGGGAATAAATATCCACTGGAATTCATTTATGGTAATAGCTTCTGGCTGGGGAGAGTCCTCACAGGCATTGTTTATCCTGAATAGGCAGGGGTTCGAATCTCTGCCCAGCCAGAAGCTATTACCATAAATGAATTCCTGTGGATATATATTCCCTAGATAGAATTCGGTATTAAATGCCATTGTGGTTGATATTTACATTGATTGAAATCACGAGCGTTAATGATATATATTCATATATATACATATATACTGTATACATATATATATGTGTGGGGGGGCATGTCTGCGTTTGCATCTGCGTGGTCGTGAGCGTGCGTAATTGCGTTTTTGCATGTGAAACCATCTACTTTATTTGCATTATTGGTTATACACCATTAACAAATCCAATTTCGATGGGCATGAGAGGACGAAATACTATTTGAATATATGTGTGGTAATGCGAGCACAGAGAGAGAGAGAGAGAGAGAGAGAGAGAGAGAGAGAGACTCCAGAGCAAAACTAAATGTCTTATCTCTCCCAATACGTAATGATGTTTGTGGATTTATCCACTTGGAAGATTCCCTTTAAGTTTCACATAGAGAGAGAGAGAAGAGAGAGAGAGAGAAGAGAGAGAGAGAGAGAGAGAGAGAGAGAGAGAGAGAGAGAGAGAGAGAGAGAGTATTTCAACAGTATATCTGGCTTTTATTTACCATAAAATTCTTATCTGGGAGATATTTCAGACTTCATCCATTTTAATCACTGAGCAACATTGTCATTCATTAATTCAGACAAATGGTGTTTCCTTTTAGATATTCGAAATGATTTTACATAATCTTGTAGATTGTGGTGGAAGGTAAGATTAATGAGAGAGAGAGAGAGAGAGAGAGAGAGAGAGAGAGAGAGAGAGAGAGAGAGAGAGAGAGAGAGATATATTGGTTAGTTTTGATGTAACTGAATATTTACAAACATATCTTTTGATGAATTGTTGGAAATATTGCTGGTATGCTGGAATGTTTTGTGTTACCATTACTAAACAGTATTATTATTAAATTCATTTGTTTCTATTAAAGAAAATGTAAGTTTAAGGAGGACGACTCGTGACCTGTGGCTTAGAATTTTTGTAATTCAGATTATTGTATTTTTGGCTAGGAGAATGTCCATATTTCATATTTCAAATAGAATTTTTATAACAATTTGTTATATTGCTAAGATATATTTGTGTGTATTTGTGCAAGTGTGCCCGGTCCCATATTCAACCATTTAATTTAGTATCCCATATACAGCAATTCCACCATTTTCTATGATTTCCTTTTAAATATATTATCAGTTTGTTATATTCGATGGGGGTATCCGTAAACAAGAGGCGATAACTAAATATGCCATAAGTGAAAAATTTACCCCCAAGAAATACAGACGAGAATATTTAATACTAGTTACACCTTGCTTATGTATGTCAATTCTGCGACCCACACAGCTGGGGCCTGACGTTTTCTCTCTTTCTTTCCCTACTACGTCACATGAGCCATATGCTTGGCATACTCTGTGCCAAATACACCAATAAAATGGTATTTGCTTGAAGATAGATTCCAATTTAGTGCATTTCTTGCTGTACCTTACCATGCACGAAGTTATTCATGCCGGTTTCCTTGTTTCTAAACTTAGCTAAGTGTATCTTACCGTAAGTAAAGAAGTGCTGTAGTTGTTTCCTTAATCTATTGTTGTAGAATGCCTGGCCCTGCTGGCCAAGCACTGGCTCTTGCAGTTCTGCAGTATTACTCAGTAACATTTACTCATTTCCCGTTTTAAACCAACTTTAATTATTTCAAATGCAAAAGTTCAACCTTATTTTTTGTGTTAGTTTTTGTTAATACATTACATGTGTTAATACCTTATAACAATAAATTCAAAATAAAAGGTGAAAGGGTTTGCGTATTGTCATGATCAGCAAGGCTGTACTAGTCAGGGCCAACCATACTAGGTTGGTTTGCTGTGAGCGATCAGAAGAAAATTTCCCACCATGACCAATCCGCACTGGCCAGCGTGGTGATGAAAACTGGCCAGACCTCAGACATGAATTGACGTGTCTGAGGCCTTTGTCCTTCAGTTGACTACATATGGCTGTATTTGTTGTTGTTGCTTTATATATTACTCATTTAGTTTAATTTTCTTTCTTTCCAGTCCCTTGTTCAATTTATTTTTCAACTTTTTATTTGTTCTGATGACATTGGTAAAACATTGTATTCCTAATTATATTGAGATTTTGGAAAATAATTCAATAATACTTTGAGAATATCAGCTCCTGCCAGATTCAACTCACTTACATACAAGTGTTTTAACAAACATTCTTTGCATTCTAAAAGACTGCCCGTGAATTTTAAGTTAATAAAGATGTTTACATTCAAAATATATCATTATGAATTTTGGGTATTTGCAGTATTTTTACCTTCAATGGACAGGTAAAAGTGTATGTACAAAGCCTGTGAACGGCCTTCCCAGCCCCAACGCTAGGCTATAGAACTCAAATTCATCAATTTGTGAAAATCAAACTTTTTGAGAATGTTAGGCGACTGGGCCTACCATGACAATACAGTACCGTCTGATTGGACGTTCTCAAGAAAAGTTTTTTTTTTTTTTTTTTTTTTTTTTTTTACCCTGATCACCAAGTAGGTCTACAGTAGGCCTACACCTGTAGCTTTATCTCAACATCAGGAAATGAATTTACAACCTACTTGTCAATTGATAGTTTGTAAGGAGACTTCCACTTTGTTAGGTTAGGTTAAGTAAAGAAAGTGAATGTTGAAGCCTGAAGACTTTACAAGAACAGTAGGACTATTCAACAGTCAGTTTTTCTGATGATGTTTTGATTTCTAAACTATTCTTCCTCTTGTTTTGTTAAAGTTTTTAGAGTTTATATATGAAATATTTATTATAATGTTATTACTGTTCTTAGGATATATTACTTTTCCTTGTTTCCTTTTCTCACTGGGCTATTTTCCCTGTTGGGGCCCGTGGTCTTATAGCATCCTTTTTTCCAACTATGGTTGTAGCTTAGCAAGTAATAATATTAATAACAGTTCAATTAATCCATTTTTATAAAGGAAACTAAAAAGAAAACAAGGAGCCTATTCTCAATTACTTTCAGCCGTGGCAAAATGAAAATCAATGTCATTTTTTCCACTGATAATACCACTTCTTCTATATTCTGTATTTAACCCATTACTTAATAATGTTTATAACAAAAACGAGCATATAAAAAGGAAATTCGGGTCTATACATAATCTATACATTGTTATTTACTATGTATTCTTTTTGGATTTCTGACGAGGTAATTTTATGTTATAAACTAATAAAAATGAACTCGAAAAGATCAACCTTATCTCACAAATATTCAAAATTATAATGACTTTGATAGAAATAATGATGAAACTTACATAAAAATCATATTATATGAAGTCCACCAAGGAAAAAAAAAAGTTTGATTACTGAATGGAAAGTTTGTATGTACGATAATTGATAAACATCTCAATAATTGAAATATATAGGAAATATGAAAATGAATTATGATAAAAAAAAATAGTTCGCCAACAGCAGCCCCTAATCAAGA
Source organism: Palaemon carinicauda (assembly GCF_036898095.1). Classification (NCBI taxonomy): domain Eukaryota; kingdom Metazoa; phylum Arthropoda; class Malacostraca; order Decapoda; family Palaemonidae; genus Palaemon; species Palaemon carinicauda. The sequence continues at coordinate 11,899,002 of NC_090756.1, read as the reverse complement.
GGAACCCCATTCCCTTACACAGTTTAGCAGGAAATCTATGTGGTCTTATTAGCTGATTCTTTCTCAGCTCTGATTGGTTGTTGTGTGTGACGTCATACAAACATATTTTATGAATGAATTCGACTGGGTAGAAGTGAAATAGCTATACATATTTTAGATGATTTTATATTTTAAAAATCTTATTTGTATGGAAATGAACTAAGAATGATTGCTAATTGTATAATAAATAAGTAAAGAATCTTCTTGAAAGACATAAGTTAAGAAAATGCGTCATATTTGAAGGAATACTTGCCTTTTCTTTTGGCTACGATGGTAGATGAGTGCGAGTGAAGCTGTAGTAACGGATGGCAACCGCCAATCACAGCCCAGGAAAATTTGACCAATCAGAGGATAGGAATTTACCGCCAAAAGCAAGTAACGGGATAGTTGAAGATTTTGATTTTGTTTTTAGGGGAATTAGAAATATTTTTTCTTCAAAATATACAGAGACAATCCCTTCTAAGAGGTTTAATAACATATTTTACTAGGTGGATAGATTCTGAACACCAACTCATTATTTTTACTAAAAATACGTCATCGTGACGTCATCAAGAGTAAGCAGCTACGTAACTTTAATTTGTATTTAGTTACATTTCCAGAATAAGGAAATTGAACAAAAATATTTACCAAATCATATAATTTATTAGGAAATATGTCGTCATAT
>NC_090756.1:11845799-11893299 GCF_036898095.1 Palaemon carinicauda | reverse complement strand
ACATCTTGCACATAATACCTTTGCATAATTCATGAAGGTATCTCGAATAGTTACTTTTACTGTCAGCAGGTGTCCATACCATCGCAGTGCCCATGAATTTCTTGGGATTACGAGACTAATTGAATAAATAAAAACTGAAGAATCATTGAATAGAATAAACAGCCAATATCTTAAGAAATCAGTATTAATGTTACAATAAACAGTCGGATGATGTCTTTTGTAGTATTTTCATACTTTAGTTTGGTTTCCCTGTTAGAAAATCGTCTGCCAACAGAAAATCTATATTTTATTACGGTTTGGGTTAAAAATAGATATTTCCAGTGTTGAATATGCATTATTGATTAATTAAATTAAATTTGGAAGGAATATATTGTCTTTATAATGACATTCTGCTGTTATATAAGCCTATAAAGAAGGTCTTTCAGTTGTCTCATGCTTTGTGTTCATATGTAATAATGAACACATAAATCACACGATCTTTAGATCATATTTTGTTAAATCAAATTTTAATTCCATTGCATCTTTAAGGTTAATTTACTGTGTATATTATATTTTCATTCTATGCCACGTGGCAGTTATGGAAACTGGTCTGCTACTTATTTTACCAAACAAGAAAACAAAATACCTTTGAAGTATCTGATTTTGAACGAAGGTCCGGCATTAAAAGTATAAAAACTGTAACTAAACTTTATTCATCTAGTGATTTTTTATGAAATATATATTTAATACAAAATTATTTTAAACATTAAACAATAGATATATTCATGACTAATCTAGAAGGCAGCAGTTGCTAGCAGTTTTTAAAAAATATATATTTTTTCCAGTTTCTATCCCAGAAATCCAGTATATTACGAATGCTAATGAAAGTAGACACAATTTTTATTATATACGTTGCAAATTTCATTCATCATATTGAGCACGTCTTGCACAAAATACCTTTGCATAATTCACTAATTTGATCTTTATTATTAGCATAATTTGTTATGTTTTCTGTCAGTAGGTGTCCATACCATCGCAGTGTCCATGAATTTCTTAAAATAAAAGCCTTAAATGGAAAATAAACATCTATAAGTCATTAAAGGAAATAAACTGCTCATATTTCAAAATATTTAAAATTAGCGTTATATAAAACAATTAGATGAACTCTAGTTTTGTTTCCTTATTAGAAAATCGTCTGCCAGCAGAAATCTAGATTTATTTAATGTTTTAAGTTATATGTATAACTTTTTAATGTTGAATATTCATTATTTATTAATTATAATTAATTATAAGATAATGTAGTCCATTTATAGGACTAGAAAATCAGTCCTTAAACAGAATAAGGAAACGCTTGTCAGTCAACTTTCTTGTTACTATTCATAATTAAGTTATAAAATATAATTCCACGTTTACTGTACTGTCCATGGTTTATATAAAAAAAATAGTATTATTTTATAATTTACAGGAGCAAATCGTAGATACGAAACTATATCATATTTTTTCTCGAGATTCTCGAAGTCACCAAGTCAGTGTTGCCAGATACGGGAATTTATCCCTAGATTTGGGAATTTTGGATGTCTGATGGAGATATTCTGTACCAATTTCTACGAAGAAACAAACATTTATATTGTTGCAATTGGTTATCTTGCACTTATATGCAGTATATTACTAAACCCTACGTGAACAGAAGAAAATGTGTTTGTGAAAATGGGGATTTTTTATCATGAGTTTTAGGAATTTTTACACTAACCCTACTGGCAAGTGGCAACACTGCACCAAGTGAGTTCCAACTGAGAAAGATATTCCTGAGAATCTGAGAATTTGGAAGAAAAATGTCTCCCATGCGTCATTTGTTTCTCCTCCATGTCAACAAGGAACGGCGATATATATTGAACTGTGGTGTGAATTTCTTCTGTTTCATTTACTGTGAAGGTAATGCTCAATAACTTCATGATATTCAAATTATTTTACAGTTAATGTTTGTCTTTTATTCTTGGTGTGAGAGATTAGCCTGATAGAAGTGTATCTTAGCGTAGGCCTATATTTCTTTCAAGACCAAGCAACTTCAGGCTAGATTAGGCCTACCCTTAGAGTATACTTAACGGTACAGATTTGCATAGGGCGTATCTTTGGGCGTTTTTGAAATAGGATTTAATAAGGCAATAAAGCAAACCAAATTATCTTAATGCTCTGGAAGCCATAGGATCATAGGGCCTCGGTGAATTCGAGTCATATGTCTCTTTCCTGTACCATCTCTCAGTTCAACCCAATTCTCATATGCAATCTCCCGCAGCGTTTGTTATAGCTGCTGCCTTAATTATTGCTGCTGCCATTGATTCCCAAAATCCTTTTCAATGCTTTATTTTCAAAGGCAAGAAATGTTACATCAGTTGTTACAGTGCTGTACCACGGCTGGTGCCCACAAGTTGATATCGATCTTACAAGTGAAATGTATATTAGGATTTTGATGTAATTTGGTAGTCGATTTGACCTTCAAACTGTTTTAGCCTGGCTATTGCTTGCTCTGCCCTCCCTAATGTCTCCTTGAATTCTGTAACTAGTGATCCATTGCTGGTAATGATGGTTCCTTGGTATAGTTGTATTGTATTACAGGGTGTGATTTCTAACAAAAATTATGTTTTCCTGGAAAATTTACAGTTTCATCCATTATGGGAAATCTATTATAATAATATATTTCCCGAGTAAAGCAAGTCTTTTGTAGTATTTCTGTAAAATATTATCTGTCGCAAATGCCTAGTTCTTTATATATCGACGATCAAACTCACGCTACTCATGTCTTCCTCCCAGATATTTTCTAAGTCTGTTGTTATTGTTGACTGTGTCTTGTATTTGCTTAAATGAGCCCTGTAACCACTATAATCCGCTGACAAACTAGTCCACTATGAAGTCTTACACGTTTGGCCAATCAGAGCGCCTGTCCACTATGACGCCATACATATTTGGCCAATCACAGCGCGACAATACAATATCTTCCCAGGCATTTCATTTTGTTTTTAGACATGGAGACCATAGAAAGGGCGTCATCTCATGTCGCACAAGAAGTTGAAATTCCATTTTCTTGTCCTGACTGTTTCGTAACTTACAATGAATGATGAAAAACTAGTGCATTTGTGCCAGAGACACAATTTAATTTTACAAAATCAAAATTGGCCTGCATGTCAAGGAACCTTCCCAACGGCTTCACGTTTACCTCAAAGCAGCAACACATCTTGATGAACCAACAGTTTAAGGTAAGCTTCATTAATTTATAGAGTATATTATAATGGTGATAGTATAACGATGTATGCAGCAGTACCATCCCTTTGGATTTGGTTTGATGGATGTGTTAGGTAGTGGCTGTAAGGGGGGTGGCCTCGCAGGGGTAGGCCTAGGTAGGGGTACAGGGCCCTAGGTTAGGTGGTTGTATTAGGTTCGGTAGTGTCCCAAAATTCACTGTGGCCTTAAGGGGGGGTCGCAGGGGGAGCGGAAGCCCCCCCCCCCCCCCGGTAGGCCTAGGTAGGGGTACAGGGCCCCTAGGTAGGGGTACAGAGCCCCTAGGCTAGGTTAGGTGGGTTTATTAGGTTCAGTAGTGCCCTGAAAATCACTGTGGCCTTAAGGGGGGGGTCACAGGGGGGGGCGGAGCCCCCCCCCCTCGGTAGGGCTAGATAGGGGTATAGGGGGAGGGGTGGTAGAAGGATAAGTATTCATTTATTGCAAATATCATTTGACGCCCCCCCCCCCCCCCCAAAACCCCGGTTCCCACCTGGTGTCCCCCATAATTGTTGGGATGAAGTAGGGTCTTTCTGTATTCTAGAACAACTTAGTAAATCTCCAAATCGGATGGTTTGCAGTCAAAATAAACGTTAAATTCGTTGGAACTACACTATTTCTGATGCCACAAATATATTTTTATTCCAGTTTCCCCATAATGGATGAAACTGTAAATTTACCGTTTTCCTATAGTAAATAACGTGATTTAACCGAATTTGACTTTCATTTCAACCGTAAACAAACAGATCAACCAATTCGACTAACTTTTAGTTGCTGAATTGGTTGCTGTTATTACGGATGAAATGAAGGTGAAAAACGATTAAATCACGTTATTTTTTACAGGAAAACATATATTTTCTGTTAAAATGGCTAAATATAACCAATGTTGTCATATATGTTGTTACAATATTTAAGTATAAGCACTTGTTCTACGGTGTCACTTCACTCACGAATGTACTGCGAACGATAACATTAGCAGCGTTACCAATGATACACATTGTTATCAACGATGCCTGGGACTGTTACGGTAATATTACCGGTTACACAATACAGTATATATAAGTACAAAAAGGGTTCAGAACCTAACAAACCCACCTAACGTAATTTAGTAGTTAACAGGTCACAAACCTCAGGTATTTACTGAGAACGGTAAAATTAGCCGCGATACGAATGATACACAGCGTTACCAATGGTACGGTGACATTACTAGCGATAGTAGTGGTAGATATTTCCATACGTATTTTAAATAATTTTTCCACAAGTTTTACACAATATATTAAAAGTACAAAAAGGGTACAGAACCTAACAAACCCACCTAACCTAACCTAGGGGTTCCCAGGTCACAAAACTCACGTATGTACTAGGAATGTTAAAATAAGGAACGTTACCAATTATACTCAGTGTTAACGTTACAAAGGCATTGCTAACGGTAGCAATGCTACGGTAATATTATCATGTGTATTTTAATGAATTGTTCCTATGCACTTTACTCAATATATAAAAAGGTACAAAAAGGGTACAGAACCTAACAAACCCACCTAATCTAACCTAGAAGTTAACAGGTCTCAAAACACATATAATGACTTTTGTTGAATGACTTACCTTTATGAAGGGGACGTCGAAACTTGCGGGACACGGGAGGGTGATACTGACAGCTTTAGTTTAAATAATAATATCTTCCATGGGGGTAGGCAACTTTTTCCCAAAAATGTACATTTATAAGAAGTAACGGTATAACGACACGGACGTTTCTTTTTGATTTTAGGTATCTTGGTTTCGGTATTACAATAAAACACGTGAATGTCTTTCTTGTAAGATAGGAAGGAACGGCACTTGGGACACTGTAAACGGTGAGGAATTACATTGTGTACTTTAAGGAAATTATCAACATTGGATGAAGAATCATAAAAATCACCATGGAATTTAGCAAATGCTTTTAGGTATGGAATACTGCAGCCGTTAGAAGTTTCTATAACTTCCTCCATCGCAAAATACGAAAAAATAAGTCTCACTTGAAATGACGGACACCTTACTAGGACAAAGGTTTCCAGCGAAAAGGATTTGGTGGGAGGGGTATGAATAGACCACTTAAAGAGATAAAGGAAGGGGGTAGGGAAATATTAACTGACAACCCTCTTGTGTAAACTTTGAATACGAATAGGATCGTGATTGGTTAACGGGAAAACAATGGAGTCTAGGGGGTAAACATGAATGAACTGGATAGGGAAACTTTTATAGAGCAAGTATTTATGTGAAATCTGGGTGTCACAAAGAAATAACAAAAGGAATATAAGCAATATAGGAAGATAAAATGCGATGTATGATAGATAATGTTGAATGGGAATATAAAATGAGTTGATTTTATAAGGTATAGGATAATAAAACGAGTAATTCTAGGGTCAAAAGTAATATGTATAAGGGGTTATTACATAAGTAATCATGTAATAGACTTGAACAGAGCTGGTAGAGAGACGGAGAGTTACATTTCAAGGTTAGGGAGGAAGAAATCCTATTGGTGGGGGAAAAATTTCTGCGTAGGGAGGCGGGGTTTTTGCGCAGAAGATCGAAAACTGGTATGTACGAACGTACGTACGTGAGTGTGCTAATGTCAGCATGGAATGCTAACATTTGTTCTACATCAGGCATTGGCAGCACTGATTACTGTATTTTTTCATGAGGAATAGTCTTTGCAACGGCACCCCAAAGTTTATCCAGTTATACTGTTTTGTCTTTTTCTCCGGTTATTATAAATCCAAAAAGGTAATGTATAGAGAAGAAAATGCTTGTTTTACGGTTATACATCATTTCCCCAGTATGTTTTCCTCACCCAAAACCCGAGTTCCCACTGGGGGTCCCCCATTATCGTAGGATATAGATATGTATATATTTCTGAAATTATTCATTTGCTACAGGAACGAGTGTCATTTTCGAAGAGAGCGTAAAATAAAAAGTAGTTTTTTTACTGTTACATTGCCCTGTAATATGCATGATCTCTGTCTTTCTCTAGTTGATCACCAATCCAATCTTTCTCCCCTCCATTACTAACCTATCAATCATTTCCTGTATTTCAACCATTGTAGAAACAATTAGAACGATATCATCTGCATATTCAAGATCACATAATCTCTGATCCACTTGACAGTGAATGCCATTATTCATTCCTTGCATTACCTTGTTCATAACATAATCAATCACCATAATAAACAACAGAGGGGACAGTATTCCACCCGGTAGTACTCCAGTCTTGACCTCAAATGTATCTGTAAGACTACCATCAAGTTCCACTTATGCATAACCATTATCAGGTTTACACTCTTTTCTGGTATCCCATAGTGCCTCATATATTTTTTAGCATACTACGTGGAATGCTATCAAATGCTTTCTCAAAATCCACTGAGCATAATTACGAAAATAAAATTACAAAATACTCTCTCTTGTTTATGTTGTAGTTACCTAACCTCACTTTGCCTGCCCCTATTATACCCATTCTTACCTTACATACCCTTTTCTTAACTACCTTACCTTGCTTAACCTTACTTTACTTAACCTTACTTTACTTAACCTCACTTTACCTACCCTTACTTTATCTAACCTCATTTTACCTTACCTATCCTTACCTTATCTTATCCTACCTTACCTCATCCTACCTTACCTCATCCTACCCTACCTTACCTCATCTAACCTTAATGACTCACATTACCTACCCTTACCTTTCATACCTATAATTTATCTAATCTTACCTTTCCTAACCATACTTTACCCACACAATTTACATTTACATACTTTGCCTGTCCTGACCTTACCTACTCTTAACTTGCCTGCCTTCACCTTACCTACTCTCTTACCTACTCATACATTACCTGCTCTTACCTTACCCTACCCTTGCTTACCCTACCCTTGCTTACCCTACCTTACCCTACCTTACACCCTTACCTTAGCTATCCTATACTTACCGTACCTCACCCAACCTTAACTTAGCTAACCCACCCTTACCCTACCCTTCACTAACCTTACCCTACCCTTCACTAACCTTACCCTACCCTACCCTACCTTACCCTACCCTACCCTACCCTACCCTACCCTACCCTACCTTACCCTACCCTTACATTACCCTACCCTTACATTACCCTACCCTACCCTTACATTACCCTACCCTACCCTTCCCTTACCCTACCCTACCCTTCCCTTACCCTACCCTTACATTACCTTACCCTACCCTTACATTACCTTACCCTACCCTTACATTACCCTACCCTACCCTACCTTACCTTACCTTTACTTAACTAACTCTTACTATACCTCATACCTGTGCTTACCTACTCTTATCATACCTATCCTTACTATACCTACCTTTAGTTACCCTTATCTACCCTACCCTACCCTACCCTAACAATATAACATAAACCTTACCTTAGCTTACCTTGCCTACCCTACCCTACCCTACCCTACATTGTCATAGTTGAGCTTTAACTTAGTGCAGTAAATAAAGAATGAAAACATACATACATGATACTTTAATTTCCAGCCAAATGCATGAACCATATATTTGTCCTACTTGCTATCTAAGCGCCTTTTCTGGGGCCTGCCATTAGCATTTCAGTGAATAAATCAAAGGTTAGGAGTAAAAATATAATTGAGGAAGACCCTTGTCTGGTGTGTAGATGTATGGTGGCATAGAGCAGGAGACCAAATACTTCTTAATGATCCCACATGGGGATTTAATTTATACATTTAATTAAGCTGGAGTGGGTAATTGGTTATGATTAGATATGGCGGGAGATATGTTCTCTGTTTAGGAGTAAGAGAGTCATGTTTTAATCCCCTCTACATATGTTCATTCACCAGGTAAAAAGTATCTTTTAATGTCAATTTTATACCTTTTTTTTTTTTTTTTTTTTTTTTTTGACTGTTACATTTATACAAATATATTAATTCAACAGAACAAGAAGCACGGGCAGCTCCGCAACTTCATGCTGGAAGCAACTGCGTTATACGTTCACCTAATAATAGAAAATGGACTCCAATAAATAGTCCCGTAGCTACTGAAAGACATCAGGCTTCGACCTCTTCATTTTTGGTAAGGAGAAATTGCTATTTGTTACATGGGCCAATGTTTTTATTATAAGTTTGCATGTGAAACAGTTTTAGGATCAGACAGGCTATTCCAGGCATTTGAAACCCATTGGTAAGTAAAGAGAAAGACCTGGAGTCACAGCATAGGTAATGTGTGTGTGGTTATATTTGCTTAAGTAACTGTGTTCCACCTAATACAAACTCTTTTGATCTTTACTATGGATATAATACTTTGGGCAAAGCTGAAACTAGTATACAGTAACAGTCTGCCTCTAATTAGCGGGATGTAGTGGGTTATATGACGTCACTTTTGCTTTTGGCTATGTAGAGTGAAGATGTGCTGCATGTCTCTCCCCTTGTCAGCTCTTTACATAAAATTGTCTATTTACATCAATGGTTATTTACTTTTTCAGGGTGTTGTCAGTCATCCTTCCAGTGAGAGCAGTTCAGTAGATGACGGGAGAAATACTCCCAACTTCTTATTTCGGTGTCTCATTCCCTCCACGTTTTCTCTGCTTGTTAGTTCTCTTCCGATGGACGAATGGGTAAGAGTGGTGATCGACTGAACCCTGGACAACTCTTAGGTGCAGAAACTGTCATCACTTCCCCTATACTGGGGAACTCTCTCTCGTTGCCGCATGCGCAACTCTCCTTCTTTAAGGCTTTTGGGTCTCCCCTTTAAAGAACAGCCTTTGGAGATGCTACAGTTAAGGGAACAGTCGTAGGGCACAGCTGCCTTCCCAGGAGTTATTCATGGTCTTCCCATCCAAGATTCTGGGTGACCCTCCAGAGCTTCTTGTGAACTTAGTTTCAGCACCCTTCATATCTGCTCTTCCATTCGTTCATGCAGATCCAATGCATAAACATGAGCAGTTGCAGACTACCAGTCACTACCGGTCAGGCGATCCTTTCCATATGACCCAGAAGCTGACCACTGTCAGACTTCTATGCTTGCTGATTACGTGGCGCACCCTCAACCTGAGTTCACTCAACGCGTTGAGGTCTTGCAGCATAAGAAGCATCAGCTTCTCCACCCAGTGTTGTGCACCTTTCTTGTTAACGAGCAAGGCCCTCCTCACCTTAGTGGTCAGCCCTCATCGGGGTTTTGGAAACAAATGCTTGATTCGTCAATGTCTCTTTCCAGCTCTTTGGAGTATTTGCTCTTTGGAGCACCTAGATGGTGATTTATGCTGACCGCTTGTGGTCGCCACCTCTCCCATCGTATCCCTAGTGCACAAAAAGTCTCATGATCTACACCCTTTCAGAATTATTCCTGCAGATGGTGATGCATGTCGGTCAACGCATCTGCCTTTGTGCCCTTAGTGCACAACGGGGTTCGTGAGTGATAACCCTTCAGTGTTTTTGCCGCAGATGGTGATGTCTGCTGACCGCTTGTGGTTGCTGCCTCTTCCGGGTCCTGTGAGCTATAACCCTTGAGGGTTATTGCCGCAGATGGTGATGCCTGTGACCAACACCTTTCACTACAGGCACAAGAAAGCTCTCTGAACTTTGTGAAGATAGGCCATTCGGGACCTCCACTTCGGGCTTCCTTCCCTTACGGGGAAGAGCCTGCCTTTTCTTCTGTGCGTCTGCACGCAGGAAAGCTTTCTGAGCCTTGCTTGCCACCATCCGAGCTTGTGCATCCTCCTGAAGGAGCATGCAAGGCTACTCGCCAACCTCCTGCGGGAGCGCTGATGAGAGTTCATGGTTCATCTCGTGCAGCTTTTGCAAGTGAACGCACAGACCCTAGTCATGTGGGAGAGTCTTTTGCAGTATTGTGCACCCAGTCACTAAGCATTAGTGAAATGCGCAGGCTAACTCCTCTCGTTGACAACGGCCTACTCCCTCACACCTCCATATTGAGGTTCTGACAAACGCTACTTCGGTTTATGTATACGTGCTCACCTTTATGAGCCAGATCTCGCTACAACAAGGCTCATGAGACAGTCCTTCTAGGTTATTGCCACAGATGGAGATACCTTCAGATTTCTTGTGGCTGCCGCCTCTCACCATCAACTCACGAGTGCACAACAAGTCTCATGAGACATAACCTTGCTGGGTTATTGTCACAGAACTCCACTCCTTGCTGGATAGAGAGCTCTTTGAAGCATCCTCATGGTAATGCCTGCGGACTGGTTACATTAACCGCCTCTCACCATCATTCTCCTGGTGTACGACTATTCTTGAGACATAATTCTTGGGATTTATTGCCTCAGACATCTTCTCCCTATGGGATAGAGAGCTCTTTGGAGCACACACATGGTCTTGGCGTCTGACCCCTTTCTATCTCTGCCTCAGGGTACAACGAGTCTCATGAAATATAACCGTTCGTGGTTATTGGGCCAAGCCTCTACTCTTAACGGGATAGAATCAGCTTGCTACGTTCACAAGCGATGGCAGATAAGTGTTTGCTTACAGGTGAGCTTCAACACATTCTCTCTTTGCCAGGTGCATGAGCTTCTCGTGGGTGCATGCATGCTTGCGAACATGTTCATGATGCTACTGCTCGTGAACGATCAACTCCTTTTGAGCAATTATGTTGCACATTGACAAACACAAATGCGTTCACGATGCTTAAGGTAATGTACGATCACTTACCCTAAGGCAGGGCATTTATGATTTGACACATTCACATGTGAGCTGGTGAGCTACTACTGCCAACGAAGGCTGTTCGTTTCACCAGTTGCATGTGCTAGCCACGTGGGCACATGGATGTACGCTCGTGAAGAGTAGCAAGGGGAAGTTACCATCATGCAGAACCTACTGACATTCCTTTGTATGTAAAGGACAATCTTGGGTTAAGCCAATTGATGCCTGGATCCAGACAAATTAGAATCTTGTTCCAATGCATCATTAGCTCTCTCTATCAGCCAATGTTGTATCTCCTGAGAAAAGTCAGGTTCTACAAGAACCACTGCCTTTCCATGAACCCCAGACATAGGAAGTCTGGTCTCAAGTGGGCTCCTCCTCCATCCCAGTCAAGCCCTCCCTAATATCTATGGATCATACATGTAAGTATCAAAAGTACTTAGACTTCAAAACTATACAAAGCGAGTCTGTTCCCTTGAGAGGGAACAATCGGAGCTTATTCCAGTTAATTCGATCGGGAAGCATCTACCTCTTTTCTTAGCTATACCCATCACCAGGAAGGAGGAGGTCTCATTTACAATTATTCCAGTTAATTCGATCGGGAAGCATCTACCTCACTTCTTAGCTATACCTATCACCAGGAAGGAGGAGGTCTCATTTACAATTATTTATCGATATTAACTGATGGAGTTCGGGTGCAACAAACCATCCAGGTTGCTCCCCAGTCTTTGGCCTGCCCGAGGGTACCTAAAACATGGGATTCCTGCCATAAGATTGAAGGGAACTTATACCTTCTATAGAGGAAATTTTTCTGTGTGTTTATTGGTCAGTAACCCGACTTAGGCACACAGTCTCAATCTTGTCTATTGGAAATAGTTGCTTGCAACCGATCGTTTGCTTGACAGCGATCAACTTGGGAGGTTTTCTGTAATGCTTTTATCCGCTTGAGGTAGCTGGTTACTCTAGTGTTTACTGGTCCATAGACGGACATGCACGGCCAACTCCCATCCTAGCGAGGGCAAGATTTCATCCTGGTTTTACAGAAGCAGTTGCTTGCAGCCAATCTCATGACTTGACAGTGATCTACTTGAAATGTTCCTTTGTTAAGCGATCTCTTGGGCACTCGCACTCGCATGGGAGTTGCCCTTTTGCTTGATAGTCAAATGATCCTTGTTCCTCTCAATTGAACCAACCATAGTGGTCGGAATATAAGTCGTCTACAAGGATAGGTAAGATCAAGTAGTCCTTATTTTTCTTCCCTTTTCTTGTGGTGACAAAGTCACGCCTTCATTTGATGGATCTGACACAAAGGAGGAAGCCACATGATCGAGCAACTTTTCTTAACAAATAAATTTTGTTTATTAGTACCTCCTCCATTCTCCCAGACAAAGGGAAGGAATTCATTGCTCACATGTAAGCAAACCCATTTCTCATAAATGAACACACATTCAGACAACATATCTTCCAAGCAGATATAGCTTCTTCCTTGTCTGTCTACCATTCCCTGGTAGTGACCAAGCTTAACACTTGCCTCATCTTCATGCCCATGTCGTTAGGAGGTTGCTGGGAGTCATAACTCCTAACTTCCGTCTTTTTAGAGGACCAAAGTGCTTGGACAAAGCCCCAGAAAGTAAGCTAAGCAGTTATAGGGACTTCCTCCCTCCAATTAAAGGACAAAGGTTTATTAAATTCTTGTAAGAACGAATCATAAATTTTTAGGGTAATTTCTATTTTTTCTAACTACCAGTTTACAAACCTTGAGTTCTTTAAGCTACACTTCCTGCCTCAAGAACCCCGAAAGGCCTAAATTTAGGGTCAAAGTGGGAGCTCAGTGGTCTATTGGGTTGGCGGGCCTTACACGCCACCCTCCAGGTAACTGCCACCGCCTCATTAAATTTTATTCAGCCGTATCCAGCTTCGCTGAAAGCATAAACCTATTAAAGAACCCAAGTTTTTATAGTTAGGAAAAATACAAATTACTTTTGAATTATGGGATGCAGTTTTAATGGCGCAATTTCCCATAAAGTTACTGTACTCTTAAATCTAAATTTTTCACTCGTATAACAATATGAATTTATTGTGGGTTTAACAGCTTTGCTGTTCAATATATTTAAAGTTTTAGTCTAACTTAATAGCTGTGTTTGTACTAGTAGGTGTATTAAACAATATGGTCCTCATTCCATCATCTAATCTATATTAGTCTTTGATGTACCGAGTAACAAAGTTACCAAAGAATTTTAAATATTAAACTTAGCCGGTGAATATATAAATAGCTGACGTCTCCGATGGTCGACAGATTCCAAAAACTCGCGAGTGATCGCCATGAAGGCTGCCGGGTGTGCCCACCAGCGCCGACTATCGGCCAGATACCGCATATACTTCTCAACCAAACCAGTTCTTCTCTGTCGGTGTTAAAGACAACACTGGTTCCGCTCGCGCTTGACCTCGAGTTTTCTACCGATTGGTGAAGTACTTGGTTTTGGTTTTATTGCTTTCGCCGTGTTGGATTATTCAATACTATCTTCAAAAGAAATGCTTTTGAAAGGAGAGGAAAAGTTTTTGCCCTTGCTTTTTTAATCTCGCTCTGGTTTTTCCAAAGAGAAAAGATAGCTGGCCCTTCCCTCAGTGTATGGAAGTGTGTTAAAGGCTTTTAGTAATTATTTTATCACTTTATAAATTATTGTTGATATTTATAGATTTACCTCTATGTATTTTATATCTCACCCGCCTTTATTAGGCCTCTTCGATAAGCTTTCCATTTATACTAAACACTGAGATAAATTTTATGTTTTTGTTTATAAGCGGCCTTTGCCTATTCTTTGTAGGCGGTCCTGACTTGGAAAACGAAGTTAAACAACGTTGAGCCCATTCAACTTTTATTTTTGTTTAGATTGACGAGATGAATATTTTTAGAAAATATTTTAAGAAATTTATTCTTTGAATAGTCTTCGTGCTGTTTTTCAAAGATGAACTAACGTTTGGTTTATTTATGCTACGCAGTTTGCGCTCTATCGTTACGATAGAGAAAGAGAGAATCACGGTTTCACTTTGCAGAAAGAGTAAATCGATTTTGACGTTTTGTTCATTCTTCTTTCAAACAAGTTTTTTAGATACTATTTTAAAGGAACATGTTAATTTTCAATTTCTTAGTCCTTTCAGTTTTTTCCTTTAGTCAAATAACCTGTTATTGACGAAGAGTGAGTGAGCCATTCTCTTGTGAGTGACAAGAGAGAGAGAAAGAGAGAACGATCCGATCTTTATTCTCGTCCCAAGTCTCTGTACAAGGAGTTTGGGAGCGAGTAACGTTGTTTTCGATTCAGATTTTTACTCGCGTCCCAAGTCTCTGTACGGGGAGAGAGGATAAAACGTTTTAGTTTTTATTCTCATCCCAAGGCACTGTACGGTGAGAGATTGAAAACGTAGTCCTTAGTGAACTAGTTTTAGTCTCATCCCCAGTCACTGATCTTTTTAACTTTATATATTTCCGTTTTATTCGATATATATGTATATGTTTATTGATTTTTGCTTGTGTGTTTCATTTTTATGAATAGTACTTACCTGGCAGTTATATATATATAGCTGATATCTCTAAATCGGCAGAATTTTTCAAAACGAGGCAACCGCCTTGTGGTGGTTGGGAGGTAGGTGGTAACACCCGTCACAGGGTGGTCCAAGGAATCATTCCCGTGTCCAAGACTTCAGTTCATCTCTGCCGGCTGGATCGAAAACATCGTCGGTCCACCATTGAGAGTTTTTCGAATCATTTTCCCTTCTTCGCTTTTTTGGACTTCGTTTGGTGAAGTACTGTACACTGATTTAGGGTTTTGGCAATCGTGTTTTATTATTATTATTTACTTTGTTTATCATGAGTGATAACTTAATTTTCGTGTTTGTGCAAGTGAGGTTACCGAAAGTGTCGGTTGATCCTCACAGTTTGTATGCAGAGGTTTTGTTTGTGCACTATATTTTAGGTGCAAGGTTTTTAATCCTGATGACGGAAATACGTTCCGGCAACTCTATGACGTCACAGTCGTGTGACGTAATCTTCATGTATGTCTTGCAAATTCTCTTTATTTGTTTTATGTAAAGATTGGGAGGAATTCCACTTATATAAGTTTTTTAACTTTTAATGTAAAATTTTAAAGAAATTTTTGTCCATTTGGTATTCGTTCTTTAAATCATCGATCTAATTCCATAAATTAAATAGAACTAGCGTATGGTTAATTTACGCTGTTACTCGTTACTATCGGTGCAGTCCCAACATGCCTTGGTAGCGTTCTTTTCGATATGGGAATTAAAGTGTTGGCTATTATTCTACAACAACTAATTTATATGGGAATTCTAGTTTTAGTAGCATTTTCATTTATATGTTCCTATTGTTTACATTTATATATATAGATACGTTATTGCTATATCTGTTCTTTTTATCATTACAACTCGCTTGTTTTTGAAAACCCTTTGAATTAATTGTGGATTACATTTGTTTTCCCTTTTTTCTGTTCATTTTAATCTTTAACGTATAACTTTCCCGGCGTTTGTATGTAACTGCCGGGTAGGTATTTATGACATTTAATTTTACCGGTGGTTATATGTAACTACCGGGTGGTGTCTTCAACATCTATTTTTAATCTCAACTCTTGCCCGGTGGTTTTTTCTTTTTGTGACTGCCGGGTAAGTATGTTTTGAAAGTTTATTTTATTATGGAAATGTCAGTTTAATATTCTATAGAAATATTTTGTTACAGTTTATATAGCAAGTACTAGAGACGATTTTGCTTTCTCATTCAAGCCCGTGGCAGAAGAATAAGTTCTCTCACAACGGGCAGGACTAATCATGGTTTTTTGTGTAAGAGTTTAATAGTGCAAGTTTTCGGTGCTAAATTAGGCATTGGATTCTTTCAGCACAGGGACGTTGTTTTCCTAGCCTTAGACCTCTTCCAAGCTCCCCGGCCCATGGGAGAAGGAACGTTGATCGGCGAAAGGAAACGAGAGGCGTTAGCTCACGAGCAAACGCCCTCGCGAGCGTTCCTGTTAACGTTCCCAAGAATGCTCGCCCTTGCCATGGGAAAGCAAAGAGCGTTGAACGTTAAGATTCTTACACTGCTTTTAGAGTTTTGCATTGCATCACTTTTGATTTTAATGGCAATACTTTAAGTCATGGATATTCTCTGCTAATATCAATGCTTACAAACCATCATTGACTCGGTTTTTGTCCCAGAGCGCCAGTCGGCCTTATGAACCCTCTGGTCGGAACCGAACGCTCCGAGCGGCATAATGAATATCATTTTGCCTTAACGCTCGGCGCTAAGTCTTTCAAGACAGGACGAATGCAGCCTCGTCTTTCAGAGCGAATGCAGCATCGTCTTTCAGGACGAATGCTGCCTCGTCTTTCAGGACGAATGCTGCCTCGTCTTTCAGGACGAATGCAGCCTCGTCTTTCAGAGCGAATGCTGCCTCGTCCGTCAGGACGAATGCAGCCTCGTCTTTCAGGACGAATGCAGCCTCGTCTTTCAGGGCGAGTGCTGCCTCGTCTTTCAGGACGAATGCTGCCTCGTCTTTCAGGACGAATGCAGCCTCGTCTTTCAGGACGAATGCTGCCTCGTCTTTCAGGACGAATGCTGCCTCGTCTTTCAGGACGAATGCAGCCTCGTCTGTCAGGTCGAATAGGACGAATGCAGCCTCGTCTTTCAGGGCGAATGCAGCCTCGTCTTTCAGGGCGAATGCTGCCTCGTCTTTCAGGACGAATGCAGCCTCGTCTTTCGGGACGAATGCAGCCTCGTCTTTCGGGGCGAGTGCAGCCTCGTCTTTCGGGGCGAGTGCAGCCTCGTCTTTCGGGGCGAGTGCAGCCTCGTCTTTCGGGGCGAGTGCAGCCTCGTCTTTCGGGGCGAGTGCAGCCTCGTCTTTCGGGGCGAGTGCAGCCTCGTCTTTCGGGGCGAGTGCAGCCTCGTCTTTCGGGGCGAGGGCAGCCTCGTCTTTCGGGGCGAGGGCAGCCTCGTCTTTCGGGGCGAGGGCAGCCTCGTCTTTCGGGGCGAGGGCAGCCTCGTCTTTCGGGGCGAGGGCAGCCTCGTCTTTCGGGGCGAGGGCAGCCTCGTCTTTCGGGGCGAGGGCAGCCTCGTCTTTCGGGGCGAGGGCAGCCTCGTCTTTCGGGGCGAGGGCAGCCTCGTCTTTCGGGGCGAGGGCAGCCTCGTCTTTCGGGGCGAGGGCAGCCTCGTCTTTCGGGGCGAGGGCAGCCTCGTCTTTCGGGGCGAGGGCAGCCTCGTCTTTCGGGGCGAGGGCAGCCTCGTCTTTCGGGGCGAGGGCAGCCTCGTCTTTCGGGGCGAGGGCAGCCTCGTCTTTCGGGGCGAGGGCAGCCTCGTCTTTCGGGGCGAGGGCAGCCTCGTCTTTCGGGGCGAGGGCAGCCTCGTCTTTCGGGGCGAGGGCAGCCTCGTCTTTCGGGGCGAGGGCAGCCTCGTCTTTCGGGGCGAGGGCAGCCTCGTCTTTCGGGGCGAGGGCAGCCTCGTCTTTCGGGGCGGGGGCAGCCTCGACTTTCGGGGCGAGGGCAGCCTCGACTTTCGGGGCGAGGGCAGCCTCGTCTTTCGGGGCGGGGGCAGCCTCGACTTTCGGGGCGGGGGCAGCCTCGTCTTTCGGGGCGGGGGCAGCCTCGTCTTTCGGGGCGGGGGCAGCCTCGACTTTCGGGGCGGGGGCAGCCTCGTCTTTCGGGGCGGGGGCAGCCTCGTCTTTCGGGGCGGGGGCAGCCTCGTCTTTCGGGGCGGGGGCAGCCTCGTCTTTCGGGGCGGGGGCAGCCTCGTCTTTCGGGGCGGGGGCAGCCTCGTCTTTCGGGACGGGGCTCAGCCTCGTCTATCGGGACGAGGGCAGCCTCGTCTTTCGGGACGGGGGCAGCCTCGTCTTTCGGGACGAGGGCAGCCTCGTCTTTCGGGACGAGGGCAGCCTCGTCTTGTCCATTCAGGGCGACACCACGTCTTATAAGATCTTTGTCAAGGATGACTTTAGTAATCACTTTTCTCCTGTTGAATTGTTTGAGGTTAACAGAAGGAGAGGATCCTAAGTTCTGTTGCTCCATGTTCCCCACCCTCTGAGTTTTCACGTGGTCATTAATGGAGCTTTAAGAATATATTAATTTTTGTTTCTTAAAACTGAAACCTTTGATGACTAACAACAGTATTAGCCAGACTTTGCTACTTCTGGCGAGCCTGGGAGAGGAGAGGAGCAGACCTTTGGTCCGTGTTTTTACTAGGATGGATGCGAAATCTTTTTCCTAGTGAATCCTCCTTTGTTAGTTACTCCGATAAGACTTTTCTGCCTAACCGACTTTGCAACTTCAATGTCTCTCTTTTGGGAGAGGGAGTCTTTTGTCCGGTCCTGGACGTAAATGCTCTTTACGCCTTCGTTCAGAAGTCAAATTTCTCCATGGAGACATCAAAATCTTCGGAGAAGAGGGGAGCAGACCTTTGGTCAGTACTTCTTTTGAAGGAGGATTACTTTTTCCTTTTATAGGGAAACCTTTAGTTTTTAGCTACAACGATTCTCTCTCCCAGTTCTAGAGAGGAGTCTAAGTGTCAGGCTATGCAATCAAACTTTATCTGAGGTTTGTTTACAAGGAAGAACGGGTGTAGAATGGGTCAGTTTCAGGCGTGTGTTTTGGTCTCAGCTCCGGCCCTCTCATGTTCACGTAACTTTTGCTTTATGTAGCGGAATACTGCTCTCTGGAGAAATCAGAGCGTCCCTGTATCTGGATTTTTAGATAACGTTGAGCCTATCAAATAATTAGGTCTTCCTGTCAACAAGAAGAGTCTCTTCTGACACCAGGACGCTCAGCACCTTGTCTTTTAGAACGTTCAGCGTCACGCTCTGTTAACCTCTCGGCTCCACGTCTTACAGGCTCCGCGTCTTACAGGACTTTTGGCACCGCGTCTTGCAGGACTATCGGCGCCACGTCTTACAGGACGATCGGCGCCTCGTCTTTCAGGACGCTCGACATCGAAGTTCTAGCATGAGGCATGACTTTGAACATGAGAATCTAGGACTTCGTGATGACACTAGTCGAATCGTGTGTCGAGATCAAGGAAGCCTTCGTTCTGATTTCTTGGATCTAGAAAGGAGGTTTGTTCTAGGGCAAGAAACATCAGGGCAAACATGCTCAGCAGGAAGAGACTTGTTTTTCCTTCAGAATGGTCTCTCAACCCGCAAGTCTGTCAGTCTCTGGATGTTGTGGGGCAGACCTGTAACAGACCTTTTTTGCCTCTAACTGGAAGAAGAGGATCCCCTGCTGCTGCTCCCTAGTCCTGGACGAGGAAGCTGTAGCAGTGGACTCCTTCCTGATGGATTGGACGGGGGTGGACATGTTCGAGTTCATCAATCTGGTCTTCAGGAAATTCGCTCTCCTCGATTCGGGGGGAATGATCCTAGCGGCTCCATTCTGGCCTGCTAGGGAATGGTTTTCGGAAGTGATGGGCATGTTGATGGACTTCCCAAGAAGACTTCGGCAAGTCCAGATCTTCTCAAACTGCCCCACTTCGAGAGGTATCATCTTACCCCCCTTGCTCTCAACTGACTTCCTTCAGACTGACTAGGAGCTTGTCAGATCTCGAGGCTTTTCGGCACAAGCGACGAAATCTATCGCCAGAGCAAGGAGGATCTCTTCACAAAGAGTCTACCAATCTAGGTGGGAGACCTTTAGAGCTTGGTGCAGGCGGCACAAGTTTCCTCATCCACTACCTCTCTGAGCCAGATTGTAGACTTCTTCTTGTACCTCAGACAGGATGCTAAGCTGGCTGTATCTACCATCAATGGATACAGCAGTATGCTCTTTGCCGTCTTTAGGCATAGAGGCCTAGAGTTGTCCCAAAATCAAGGTTTGCAGGACCTCATTGGGTCTTTTCAGACGACGTAATAGGTACTCTTAAACCTGGATGTGGTGTTTAAGTTTCTGTGCTCCAAGAAATTTGAACCTATCTCGCTAGCCTCTCTTCGGGTTGTAGCGAAGAAAACCCTCTCCCTTATGACTCTAGCGAATGCCAAGAGGTCAGCGAAGTCCTGGCGATTGGGAAGAGGGTGAGCTTCATTTAGGTTAGGGCAGTTTGTGCCTTAAGGTTCATCTTTCTCGTAAAGAGCGAGAACCCTTCGTAACCCTGTCCTACGATGTTTGATGTCATTAACCTCACGAACCTAGTGGGTTGAGAGAAGGAAAGACTCCTCTGCCCAGTTAGGTCCCTCAAAGTTTTTTTTGGCTCACACTATGAACGTGAGCTGTGCATCCAACTTGTTATGGTGTTCAGTGAAAGATCCGCCAAAAACCCGTCTAAGTATGCTTTGTCCTTTTTCCTGAGGGAGAAAATTAGGGAGGCCCACCTCTTATGTGAGGAGGAACACTTCGCCCTGTTGAAATTACAGGCTCACGAAGTGAGAGCCATTGCTACCTTTCTGGCATATCAGGAATATATGTTAGTTAGGCTATTCATGGATGCTATTTTCTGGAGGAGCAACTCTGTCTTCACTTCTCATTAACTTAGAGAGGTGAGAGTAGACTTTGGCAAGTGCTTTACCTTGGGCCCATACATAGCTGCGGTTTCTGTATTAGGCAAAGGAGTTTATAACCCCACTCTACCTTGGTTTATATGCATGTATGAGGGTTTGTGTTTTTATGATGGTCTGAGGACTTCGTCTTGTGGTGCGGTTCCCTCAGTCTAGATAGATAGTTTATGTCTATGTTGCAGGGTTAGGTGGTTAGTTTTAGTAAGGTTGCAGTTTTTATTATATGGGGCGAAGGTAGTTTCTGAAGTCTAGTCAAGTTGTTGGTCTTATCCCTTTGACAGACTCGATTGAGTTTTTTGCAGCATTGCAGGCTTACTCCTGGTTAAACGCTCCTAAGGGAAAGCCACTCTAGAGGCTGTACCTTTGAAATCAGCTACCTTAGCAGGCAAGGAATCAAGGTGTTTTTTATCTCCTACAACTCTTTTGTTGTTTCCCCAACGATGTTCACTGTCTGTTTCCCTCCTCCAAATGTGTGAATCAGCTATATATATATAACTGCCAGGTAAGTACTATTCATAAAAATGGAGTTTTTATGATAAAACAAAGTTTTATGAATACTTACCTGGCAGTTATATATATATTCAAAGGCCCACCCACCTCCCCTCAGGAGACAGGTCGGGCATAGATGAACTGAAGTCTTGGACACGGGAATGATTCCTTGGACCACCCTGTGACGGGTGTTACCACCTACCTCCCAACCACCACAAGGCGGTTGCCTCGTTTTGAAAAATTCTGCCGATTTAGAGATATCAGCTATATATATATAACTGCCAGGTAAGTATTCATAAAACTTTGTTTTATCATAAAAACTCCATTTTGTACTAATGTGCTTACATTATACGACTTATTTCGCAATTCTAACCTTTTGATTTAAGGGAGAATTGCGTGCTTCAGGTAGAAATCAGCTTTATTCATGTCTAATGTGAAATTATTAAAAAATGCGATATCAGTGAAGAAAGTGCGAAAAACATGTTCAGTGTTGCGGAGGGTTCGTTTGTTTGTGCTTGTCGCTTGCCTAGTCCGAGACCTCTTTCAGGCTCCCCTGCACCAGGGAGAAGGAATGTCGTAGGACCTAAGGGAGTGAGAGGTGTAATCCGACGAACAGACGTTCCCTCAAAGGAATCAGACGTTGCTCGTCAAGCACGTCCTTGCCATAAGACAGGAGAGACGAAGTTTCTCCTCGTCTTCCGATGATTCGTCTCTTTAAAAGCCTGGGCGTAAGGTTTCGAGACGGTTGAAACGTTTATTAGTTCCTTCAGAACAAGTTCAATGTCCTAGCTGTAGTCATCATGAGAATCCCATTCATAGCGATGACGTTCATGTACAGACGTTTCTGCCACAGACTCGACGTGACGTTGAGCGGTAGACACCGTAGACACGACGTGACGTCGAGTGTCAGTCTCCGTAGTCACGATATAGCATCGATCAGCAGTCACCGCTGTTACTACGTGACGTTTGAACGTCAGCCACCGCAGTCACAGGTTGATCCGAAGTTACAGTAAGTGTTTTGCAAGATATGCTGTTAAAGCCTTCTTCTTTAATAGAAGCTTACGATCCTGTTCCTGTACGAAAGGATCCTTTGCTTTTTGTACGTCACGGTTCTGGGATACGTGATTCAGGTCTTCAACCTTCTAAACGAGCTTTGTTACGCCACGCTGACGTTATCCCTAGTGACAGCTTTGCTGTTAAACGAGATGCGGAGCATAAATCTCGATGTAACTTTGATCGCTTTGAACGTCAGCCACCGCAGTCACAGCGTGACGTTGAGCTGCAGACACCGCAGACACGACGTGACGTTGAGCGGTAGACACCGTAGACATGACGTGACGTCGAGGGTCAGTCATCGTAGTCACGATATAGCATCGAACAGCAGTCACCACTGTTACTACGGGACGTTTGAACGTCAGTTACTTCTGTCACGACGTGTAGTAGAATAACATTCTCTGCAGTCACAACGTGACATCGACCCTCCAACTTTAACTTCTGTTCATATACAAGTTGATGTAGCCTGTCAGGCTTTTCCTTCACGTCATTCTGAATATAAATCTCCTTCTCGCAAGACTTTAGATTTATTAGATGATGTGCCTTCTGAAGAAGTTGATGACCCCCTTTCAACTAATGTACCTTTGGTGAGTCATTCAGAAGAGGAGTAACCTAGGGTGGTCCAACAATCCCTTGTTTTATAATTATGAATTTCTTTAGTGAAATTTTGTCCTACTCGTTTTGTAACGGCTGCTCCGCCGTCTGAGTTTAATCTTGGCATGACTTTCTTCGACTCCTACATTTACGAAGTCAGTTCTCTCTTGTTCTTCCAAGAGAGCCATGCTCTTACTGGGAGACTGGTTGGAATCCAGAAGAAGTTTAGGAAAGTCTGCTTTTGCTTTTCCTCCTTCTTGATTAGCTTCTCGCTCGGGCGTCTGGTGTGACACAGGAGAAGTTCTTGGTTGGGGAGTACCTGCCTCTGCCCAGGGAGACTTCTTAAGCCTAGTGGACTCTCCTCGTCGTCTAGCCATGAGACGCTCCAAGATTTTATGGTCTGCTTCAGAGCTAGACCATCTCCTGTTAGGAGTTTTTTCGAGCGTTTGAAGTATTTATTTGTTGGATTGGTCCCTGGGAGCCTTAAGTAAGAAGGTCTCTCCAGCTGTACAATTATGGCATGCATGAACAAGGCTATCAGGGATGGCTCCAATGATCTGGCAGCCACGTTCACTGCAGGAGTACTTAAGATGTAAGTGCGCTCAATGTGTTCATTGTCAAGACAAAGTTCACGATGAAGACTACCAAATCTGTCTTGACAGCAGTAAGGGAAGGCGACTGGATGGTCTCTCTCGACCTTCAGGATGCACACTTCCACATCCCGATTCATCCAAACTTTCAACATCATCTGTGGTTTGTGGACGGGAAAGTAGTGTACCAATTTCGAGCACTGTGCTTCGGCCTCATTCCTGCTCCTCTTGTTTTTACAAGGCTCTTGCAAAATGTAGCAAGCTTTCTACATTTTTTGAGGATTCAGAGCCTCCCTTTATTTTGACGACTGGCTAATCAGGGCGTCGTCATTAAATCGCTGTCTGGAGAGCCTCTAATGGACATTAGACCTAACCAAGGAGCTAGGTCTCATAGTGAACGTAGAGAAGTCGTAACTTACAGTACTCCATCCCAGACTATTCTTTATTTGGGAATGGAGATACAGTGTCGAATTTTTCGGGCCTTTTCGTCTCCCACAAGAATGGAACAAGCTCTGTTAAAAGTCCGTCACTTGCAAGAGAAAAACAGTTGCTCTGTAAGAGTTTGAACGAGCCTCGTGGGAACTCTTTCATCGCTGGAGTAGTTTATCTCTCTGGGGAGACTCAACCTTTGCCCTCTCCAATTTCACCTAAACCATTGGAACAAGGAGAAGGGCTTAGAGAGTATCTCTTCCCCAATCTCCAACTCAGTCTAGACATGTCTGACTTGGTGGGACAGCAACATCAGACTTCGAGAAGGTCTTTCTCTTGCGATCAAGAACCCAAACCCTGTGTTGTATTCAGATGCATTGGATTTGGGCTAGGGAGCTCCCCTGGACAGTCTGGAATGCTCGGGTCTTTGGTCCACGGATCAGAAGGAACTCCATTTAAGGCAAGTAACATATCTCTTTTGACGAGATTTGTGCAAAGAGAAATGAATGTCTTGGCGGACTGCCTCAGCAGAAGAGGACAAGTCATCTCCATGGAGTGGACGTTGCACAAGACTGTGTGCGAGAAGCTATGGATGACATGGGGTCAACCCACCATAGATCTTTTTGCGACTTCACTGACAAAGAGGCTCTCGACTTACTGCTTTCCAGTTCCAGATTCAGAGGCAGCCCACATAGACGCTTTCCTGCTGGACTGGTCTCACCTGGACGTTTATGCCTTTCCACCTTTCAAGATCCTAAACAAGGTGCTGCAGAAGTTCACCTCTCACGAAGGGACCAGGTTGACGTTGGTTGCTCCCCTCTAGCCCGTGAGAGAGTGGTTCACAGAGGTACTTCTATGGCTGGTAGACGTTCCAAGAAGTCTGCCGTTGCGGATGGATCTCTTGCGACAGCCTCACGTAAAGAGATTTCATCAAAGCCTCCCCGCGCTTCGTCTAACTGCCTTCAGACTATCGAAAGACACTCTTGAGCTCGAGGGTTTTTGAAGGAGGCAGCTAGAGCGATCGCGAGGGCTAGAAGATCCTCTACCATCAGGATCTATCAGTCGAAATGGGAGGTATTTAGAGACTGGTGCAAGTCCTCCTCTATTTCCTCTTCCAGTGCCTCTGTAGCGCAGATTGCGGATTTTCTGCTTTATCTGAGAAACGGTTGCTCCCTCTCTGCATCCACCATTAAAGGCTACATACCATGCAGCATGCTCCGCATACCATACAGCATGCTCCGCAACCCACCGCAACCTCTCCCACGCACCAATTCTCTGCGTTTGTTGTTGCCAGCTCGCAGACTGACCAGCAGCAGCATGATGTTGGATCCGCAGCAGCTATGCATGCACCCGTACTGCCGGATTCAGCCGTTCAGCTTTCTGCTCTGCCTTTGCCACTTCCCACTCAGCTTTCGGACGATGGAGCATCAGATGACGAAGCTGTACATTTGGATGAACCGCACTCTGACTTTGAAGGGCCCAAGTCTACGCCTCCCTCCTTAGACTTTCGTAAAGTCCTTGCCTTGTTCAGGGACTTGTATCCTGAGCAATTTGTGTCTGCAACCCCTCGCTCTCCTCCCTCCGAGTTTGCTCTGGGCATGCAGTCTGCTGCTCCTGCCTTCACCAAGCTTGTTCTCGCACGATCTTCTAAGAGAGCTTTGAGGGTTATGGGAGAGTGGTTGCATTCCAAGAAGCAACTGGGAAAGACTGCATTCATCTTTCCGCCTTCCAAGCTTGCTTCTAAGTCGAGCGTCTGGTATGCCACGGGAGAGGAACCCGGCTTGGGAGTTCCTGCCTCTGCCCAGGGCGACTTCTCAAGTCTGGTTGACTCTCCCCGCAGGTTGGCTATGAGACGTTCGAAGATCTGCTGGTCCTTTTCCGACATGGATCATCTGTTGAAGGGAGTCTTTCGTGCCTTCGAGATCTTCAACTTCCTCGATTGGTGTTTGGGAGCCTTAAGCAGGAAGACTTCCCCTTCGGATAAGGACTCTGCCATGCTGATCATGTCCTGTATGGACAAAGCCATTCGCGATGGGTCTGGTGAACTTGCGGCTTCTTATGTTTCAGGTGTGCTTAAGAAGAGAGAACATCTTTGCTCCTTCTTATCGGCTGGTATCACTCCTTGCCAGAAGTCAGAGTTGTTGTTTGCTCCTCTCTCCAAGTTTTTGTTTCCGGAGGAGCTAGTCAAAGGGATGGCTGCCTCCCTTATCCAGAAGGATACCCATGATCTTATGGCATCCTCTGCACGTAAGGCTAAAACCTTACCTTCCGTGCCTAGACCCTTCCGCCCTGCAGCAGTAGACACACCTGCTACTAGGTTCATCCCGCCCTTTCGTGGCAGAACCTCCAGCAGAGGAGGTACTCGTGCCGACAGTCACCGTGGCAAATCCAAGAAGGGTTCCAAGTCCGCAAAAGGCAAGTTCTGACTTCCTTCCTCTCCAGACAGCTGTGGGAGCCAGGCTCAAGACCTTCTGGCAAGCTTGGGAGAGCAGAGGTGCAGACACTCAGTCTGTGAAGTGGCTAAGGGAGGGATACAGAATTCCGTTCTGCCGCAGTCCCCCTCTTGCTACATCTCCCATCAACCTCTCTCCCAACTACAAGGAGAAGGACAAGAGGCTAGCGTTGCATCAAGAGGTGTCGCTCTTGCTACAAAAGGAAGCGGTGGTCATAGTCCGGGATCATCAATCCCCGGGCTTCTACAACCGTCTCTTCCTGGTAGCGAAGAAGACAGGAGGTTGGAGACCGGTGCTGGACGTCAGTGCGCTCAACGCTTTTGTCACCAAGCAGACGTTCACGATGGAGACAACGAAGTCGGTCCTAGCAGCGGTCAGGAAGGAGGACTGGATGGTCTCGTTAGACCTGAAAGACGCGTACTTTCACGTCCCCATCCATCCAGACTCCCAACCTTTCCTAAGGTTCGTCTTTGGAAAGGTTGTGTACCAATTCCAAGCCCTGTGCTTTGGCCTAAGCACGGCACCTCTTGTGTTTACCAGACTGATGAGGAATATTGCCAAATTCCTTCACTTGGCAGACATCAGAGCCTCCCTCTATTTAGACGACTGGCTTTTAAGAGCTCCTACAAGTCGTCGCTGTCTGGAGAATCTCAGATGGACTATGGATCTGACCAAGGAATTGGGCCTCCTGGTCAATACAGAGAAGTCCCAGCTCGTCCCATCCCAGACCATTGTCTATCTAGGTATGGAGATTCAGAGTCGAGCTTTTCGGGCTTTTCCGTCGGCCCCAAGGATCAAACAAGCCCTAGAATTCATCCAGAGCATGCTGAGAAGGAACCGATGTTCGGTCAGGCAGTGGATGAGTCTAACAGGGACATTGTCATCGCTGGCCCAGTTCATCAAGTTAGGGAGACTCCACCTCCGCCCCCTTCAGTATCATCTAGCTGCTCACTGGAGAAAGGACATGACGCTAGAGGCGGTCTCAGTGCCTGTTTCCGAAGAGATGAGGTCTATGCTAACGTGGTGGAAGAGCAACATCCTTCTCAAGGAAGGTCTGCCATTAGCTGTTCAGACCCCCGACCACCGTCTCTTCTCGGACGCATCGGACACGGGCTGGGGTGCGACACTGGACGGACAGGAATGCTCGGGCACATGGAATCAGGAGCAAAAGAACACTTCACATCAATTGCAAGGAGTTGTTGGCAGTTCATCTGGCCTTGATAAACTTCAAGTCCCTCCTGCTGAACAAGGTGGTGGAGGTGAACTCCGACAACACCACAGCCTTGGCCTACATCTCCAAGCAAGGAGGGACTCATTCGAGGAAGTTGTTCGAGATCGCAAGGGACCTCCTTATTTGGTCAAAAGATCGAAGGCTCTCTCTGGTAACGAGGTTCATTCAGGGCGATATGAATGTCATGGCAGATCGCCTCAGCCGGAAGGGTCAAGTCATCCCCACAGAGTGGACCCTTCACAAGAATGTTTGCAGCAGACTATGGTCCCTGTGGGGTCAGCCCACCATAGATATATTCGCTACATCAATGACCAAGAGGCTCCCGATGTATTGTTCTCCGATTCCAGACCCAGCAGCAGTTCACGTGGATGCCTTTCTGCTGGATTGGTCCCATCTCGACCTGTATGCGTTCCCGCCGTTCAAGATTATCAACAGGGTACTTCAGAAGTTCGTCTCGCACGAAGGGACACGGTTGACGTTGGTTGCTCCCCTCTGGCCCGCAAGAGAATGGTTCACCGAGGTACTGCAATGGCTAGTGGACGTTCCCAGGACTCTTCCTCTAAGAGTGGACCTTCTGCGTCAACCTCACGTCAAGAAGGTACATCCAAACCTCCACGCTCTTCGTCTGACTGCCTTCAGACTATCGAAAGACTCTCAAGAGCTAGAGGCTTTTCGAAGGAGGCAGCCAGAGCGATTGCCAGAGCAAGGAGGACATCCACTCTCAGAGTCTATCAGTCTAAATGGGAAGTCTTCCGAAGCTGGTGCAAGGCGAATGCAGTTTCCTCAACCAGTACCACTGTAACCCAGATTGCTGACTTCTTGTTACATCTAAGGAACGTAAGATCCCTTTCAGCTCCTACGATCAAGGGTTACAGGAGTATGTTGGCAGCGGTGTTCCGCCACAGAGGCTTGGATCTTTCCACCAACAAAGATCTACAGGACCTCCTTAGGTCTTTTGAGACCTCAAAGGAACGTCGGTTGTCCACACCAGGCTGGAACCTAGACGTGGTTTTAAGGTTCCTAATGTCATCCAGATTTGAACCGCTCCAATCAGCCTCTTTTAAGGACCTCACTTTGAAGACTCTTTTCCTCGTTTGCCTTGCAACAGCTAAAAGAGTCAGTGAGATCCACGCCTTCAGCAGGAACATAGGTTTCACATCTGAAACGGCTACATGTTCCTTGCAGCTCGGTTTTTTGGCTAAAAACGAGCTTCCTTCCCGTCCTTGACCTAAGTCGTTCGAGATCCCAAGCCTGTCCAACTTGGTGGGGAACGAACTAGAGAGGGTACTTTGTCCAGTGAGAGCCCTCAAGTACTATTTAAGACGGTCAAAGCCATTAAGAGGACAGTCAGAAGCCTTGTGGTGTTCTATCAAGAAGCCTTCTCTACCGATGTCTAAGAACGCAGTTTCTTACTACATCAGGCTTCTGATTAGAGAAGCTCATTCTCATCTGAAGGAAGAAGATCTTGCTTTGCTGAAGGTAAGGACACATGAAGTCAGAGCTGTTGCTACTTCAGTGGCCTTCAAACAGAACCGTTCTCTGCAGAGTGTTATGGATGCAACCTATTGGAGAAGCAAGTCAGTGTTCGCATCATTCTATCTCAAAGATGTCCAGTCTCTTTACGAGAACTGCTACACCCTGGGACCATTCGTAGCAGCGAGTGCAGTAGTAGGGGAGGGCTCAGCCACTACTTTCCCATAATCCCATAACCTTTTTAATCTTTCTCTTGAAGACTTTTTATTGTTGTTTTATTGGGTTGTACGGAAGGCTAAGAAGCCTTCCGCATCCTGGTTGATTTGGCGGGTGGTCAAATTCTTTCTTGAGAAGCGCCTGGGTTAGAGGTTGTGATGAGGTCCTTTAGTATGGGTTGCAGCCCTTTATACTTCAGCACCTAGGAGTCGTTCAGCATCCTAAGAGGACCGCTAGGCTCAGTAAGGAAGACTACTTAAAAAAGGCAGAGTAATAATTCAAGTCGACTTCCTTACCAGGTACTTATTTATTTTATGTTTGTTATTTTGGATAACTGCTAAAATGAAATACGGGATACTTGGCTTCTTTGTTAACATGTATGCTGGTCTCCACCCACCACCCTGGGTGTGAATCAGCTACATGATCATCGGGTAAGATTAATATTGAAAAATGTTATTTTCATTAGTAAAATAAATTTTTGAATATACTTACCCGATGATCATGAATTTAAGGACCCTCCCTTCCTCCCCATAGAGAACCAGTGGACCGAGGAGAAAATTGAGTTCTTGTTGACAAGAAGTACTTGAGTACCTACTCACAGATGGCGCTGTTGTGTACACCCCCACCTGTATAGCGATCGCTGGCGTATCCCGACCGTAGATTTCTGTCGGGCAACGGAGTTGACAGCTACATGATCATCGGGTAAGTATATTCAAAAATTTATTTTACTAATGAAAATAACATATTACCAAGCTCAGTCGAGGCTATGATAAACTACTGTACTGCCTTGAGGTTAGTCTTTGGAATGAACAAGGTTTTCATTTACTCCTCGACAGAATTGTGTCCCTTCATACAACTTGTCGAGCTTACTTGTTCTCAATCAGAAGTTAAACCACCTCCTCGGGGCATAGTTCCTGTACCATGCTTTTGGAAAGGATCACTTTCTTACCACTTGTCAGTCGTCAGATCATGGCTTGACTCTTTAAGTCTGTTCTTCTTTCTTGTGTGGGTCTCTATTAGGAAAATCTGCAAGGAATGGTCTCTTCCTCGACATAGCCCAGCCAAGTTAATGGGGGACAAATTACACTCAAGTGTGTTTCTGAGTGCGCAGCCAAGACTCAGAATCCTGGTGCGGACCGTAATTTTGGGTCTCTCCGTAGGGGGAGTCTCCTTCGTGTAACTGCTGACCTCCCTTGTCAATGATTCGAGAGCATTGAGGTATGATTTCAGAGAAAGCTCAGGCAGGGTCAAGGGGAGAATCTCTAAAACATGTTCTCAACAAGCATTCCACAATTCATGGGCTCTGCCTGGCACCGTGGCTCTCCTCATCACGAACGAATACGCAGAGCTCCTTTTGTTAGGGACTAAGCACTGCCCTAACATTCAAAAGAAACTTCTCTGTTGTGCAGGTCATTCTGGCATCACCAGAGTACCTTTACAACCTATTATCTACAAACCATTACTCGCAGGAACCTGGATATCTTCTCCACAGATGCTGTGGTGGCAACACAAAAAGTGGTGTAAGTTGCCTCAGCTCCCTTACAGAACAAGTTGCAGTTAGTCGTTACCCAGTGTTAGTCTGGGATGAATGGTCTTTTCTTCCTTCATCTTCCCCTCTCTTGGGGTACAACCCCGAGCTCTTTACTCATACTTGGCCCGCCATCACCTGTCCCCCTAGAAAGTTGTGCTAGCAATCAAAAGTGGATTATTATGGTAGGTGAGTGTGTGAGCGGGGTGACTGATCTAACCCCGCCAACGAGCAGCGTGTTGTTTACCTCTTAGTTTATAATTAGTTTCCAGCTATGCCGGAACAATATATCCATTGTAGAGAGTTCAGGTTTATATGGTTATGGAAAATAGAAATTACTTAAAAACTTGCATATTTATATAAAATCTAAATTATTCATTTATATCACATTTTAAAACATTTCTATTTATAAACTAAATCTCTTAAACGCATATGCGCTAGTTATGAAAAGCGAAAAGATTTTTTTTTTTTTTGCTCTAGTCTCAACTAATAGCACTTTTTATGTGATTTTATTATATGTTTGTTTGCCTATCAATGCTTCTGATTTGTCCTAAATTGTAAGAGGAGTAATTCATTATATATTTTTTCAGGATATAATTGGTCATTTGCTTGAAATTGACCTGACAAACGGCAGACGTAATGGCGACGTCCATTAATCACAAGACTACGGGCTGCATTATTGCAAGAGCCCGTGCTTGGCCGTAAGGGCCAGGCAATCAACAACAAAATAATCACAAGAAAACTTCTGTTCTACTGTTCAAAATGGAAATTTGAATCTGTGACTTCATAAAAAAAAAAATATACATGCCATGGATTTAGGTGTGGGGAAAATTAGTAATTTTCAAAATTAGTCACAAGAAAACTTTTGTTCTACTGTTCAAATGGAAATTAGAATCTGTGACTTCATAAAAAAAATATACATGCCATGGATTTAGGTGTGGGGAGAATTAGTAATTTTCAAAATCAATCACAAGAAAACTTTTGTTCTACTGTTCAAATGGAAATTCGAATCTGTGACTTCATAAAAAAAAATATACATGCCATGGATTTAGGTGTTGGGAAAATTAGTAATTTTCAAAATTATTATGTAGATCTATATACAGTGAGGCTCTAAGTACCTTGATATTACCTATTCTATTAAAGTTAACTGTTAGAATTCAACTGCTAAACTAATATTTCTTTTTTCTATAAATCCTAAAATCTGTTGTTGTCTTTGCCATTATACAGATTAAGTCTTAACAATCTTATGCTGGTGTCAATTTTTATATGACATTTTATTTTTTTACAAAGAAAAAAGCATAAAATCAAGTTATAATTTATTTGCAACTTAAAATGTTACTGAATCACAATTTCAATAGACCAACCTCTCAGTCTCTTGCTATCTTGTGTCATATTAAATTTACTTGAAGCCTCACATCTTCAATCGCTTTGATCAACATTTCAGTCTGGTGTCATACTAAATTTATTAGAAGTCTCAGTATTAAATTTCACTCTTTGTCACCAATTGAAAATTTTACTTATAGTATTTTTTTTTTCGTATTTATACAAGGTATAAGAATGTTGGTATTATCTCTCTTATCAGGACTATAGAAAAATGTTATATGATTTTCAGTGGTGTGTCACTTAATTTCAAATTTGATTTGACCATAGTGCTTGTACGTTTGCCATTCTTCTAAGCACATTTGAGATTACGTTTTTATGCTACTTGAATTTGTATTTCCGAATAATTTATAACTATAATTTCTATTTAGCTTTTGCAGTGATACAAATACTTGATCATAGTACTATTATCAATCAGAAAACATATTTAGCTAAAACTGTTGGTACTAATATTAAATGGCTAGTGTTTTACAAACAATCATTTTAGCATCTCTAGGTCTTCAACCTGATTATATGGTATAATGTATGTTTTTAAAACGATGTATCAAGTCCAGATATTTAATCTTAAATTCACTTAATATACTATTGTGTCTTGAAGTTCAACTCAATCAGGTGAAGTCCCCCTAGGGGAAGGACTTTTTATACAGTGATTTCTATTGTTTATGTTTTTATACAGTGATTTTTCTTGTTCATGTTTTTATACAGTGATTTCTATTGTTCATTGTTTCATACAGTGATTTCTTTTGTTCATTGTTTTTATGTAGTGATCTCTATGCATTGTTTTTATACAGTAATTTCTATTCATTGCTTTCATACAGTGATTTCTATTGTTCATTGTTTTCATACAGTGATTTCTATTGTTCATTGTTTTTAAACAGTTATTTCTATTCATTGTTTCTATACAGTGGTTTCTATTCATTGTTTTATACAGTGATTTCTATTGTTCATTGTTTTTATAGTGATTTCTATTCATTTTTGTTTTATACAGTGATTTCTATTCATTGTTTTTATACAGTGATTTCTATTCATTGTTTTTTAATATAAAACTTACCCGCTGGTTATATAAGAATGGCTAACGTGCCTGACGACGCCTCGGTAGGAAATTCAAAATCTTGCGCGGCTATCGCAGATATGCCAGATGTACACTAATGCCCTCACGGTACAACAGGTAGAACTATACCCAACCTCTTCAGATTTTCCCTGCTGCTGTGGCGGTCGGTTCTATTGGATATTCTCTCTCACTTTTTACTCTGTTTGGACGTTATTTGGTGATGTATTAACGTTTTTTTAGTTTAGGCTTTCGCTTTTTTGTTTTATTTGAACTGGTGATCACGTATTTATAACTTAAAAGGTAAGATTAAAAGGTTTTTCGACCTATTTTAAACCTCACGAAAGCATAGGACGAAAGGTAAACATTTTGTCCATTGATGACGTCACAGCCTTATGTCGTAGGCTATAAGTCCAACTTGCTTTTTACAAAGAATTATAAGTGGATACTTTCTTTTGAAATATTAAGTTATAAATTTAATTAAAGGATTATTAATCGAAGAAAATTTTATCCTTTTAATAGTCTTCTTGAGGTAATCTTCAATCTGTTTGCAAAGATTAACTAGCGTTCAGTTGTTACGCAGTTATCAGTATTGTTTTCAATATTACAATATTTCGTAGAGATTTTATGAATAGTACATTCTTCTTACTTCTCAAGTTTTTCAGTTGTACTATATAAAAGGAACATTTTATTTTGAAATGAATTGATCCTGTCAGTATTTTTCCTTAGAGAATAAAGGAAGTTGAATTTCACTTAATGTTTATACGAATCGATGTAGCGTACGATTCTATGTATCGTTGTTTCCTTAGTGGAATACTAAGATTGTTCGTATATTAAGTGTAAATGTTCCAATGAATACGAGCGATGATTCATCTCTTATTGGAATTCCTTAATTTAAAGGTTTTATTTTATTTTATGAATATTATACCTATTAAGGAAATATTTAATATTTAATTTTTCGCTGCATTTATATGGGATTCAGTGAATTTTTATTCCCATTCGAACAAGGGAGAGAATTGTAAGTCTCTCTTAAAGAGTTCATTTCGTTTGAAGGAACGTATATTTTGGTTTTCAAATGATTATGAAACTTTCTTTTAACAAAAAATAGAATGAAATTTTTAGTGTTAAATTACACAGTGAATTTTATTCAGTAGTGAGTGCTTCTGTTCGGACCTGTCGTTATCCTAGTCTTAGACCTCTATCAAGCTCCCAGAAGGGGAGAAGTTAAGCCGAACGACAAAAGGAATCGAGAGGGTAGCTGGGCGCTACAGTCTTTTAAGATCGAACAGAAGGACTCTTGAGCTTTCTATGTCATTCCACAGATCGCTTATCGATATAGATAAAGCGAGGATTAGTGTTGTCAAATATTATATGTGCTTTTCAGGCGCTAAACTGAAAACAAAATTAAATTTTTTCTGCATATTTCCTTTTCAAACAACAGCTCTCGTCGGTGAGGCAGTCTTATTGACCGGCTGTTGGCAGTGAGGCTGGGCGTTAGTCTTCAGTTATAGACCCGTTGTCGCACAGGCGGCCTGTTGTCTCTGAGACTAACGTGATATCGCACAGGGGGTCTCCCAGTTTCACTGTTCAGCTGTGGGTCGAGGTAGATTTGTCTCTGCAGAGCTCTGTTTCACAGCAGCTATTATAAGAGAATCCAGCCGATTGCCAGTCTAAGCGTGATGACGTTCGCCAAATGGCGGGGCGAGCCGCGAAGCGGCAGGATCGGAGCAGGCGCGGGGCGCAAGCAGAACCTGAGCAGAAGCATGACGAGGCTCAGAAGCTAATTATTGAAGGCGCTGAGCGTCGGCGATGACTCCAGATAGGCGCCAAGCGCCAGCGTGGCGACCCACGCCAGTCGAGTCATGAATGGGCAGAACGCCAGCGCGACCAGAGAGCGGTAGCGCGAGAATCGCGTGAGCGCGACGAGCCAGGACGCAGCGGAGCACCAGCGCCAGCTAGATTCATCCTATTATAAAATCAATCGTGACAGCAAACGCAAGGCGAGTGGCTGTCAATTGGACGTGGATATGGAACAACGCAAGCGCGCCCATATCGCCACTGATGTGCCTGTACAGCTCCAATCTCTAATTTGTTAGAAGAAGATCTAGATGAGGTTCTCTCTCACGAGGAACAATTGGAGAATATCTCGGAGGGAGGAGGAGAAGAAGCCACCTCTATATTAAGTACACTTCAAAAAACCTAAGGCTTGTCTTCTCGGAATCATTTCCAGACTATTTTTACACCAGTTGCTCCGCTATCTCCCCCTTCTGAGTTTGCCTTAAGGCAAATAAGCCAAGACTTCCTTTTATACAAAAATGGTGCTTTCCCGCTCTTCTAAGAGAGCATTGAAATTAATGGGATCATGGATAGATTCAAGAAAAGCTCTGGGCAAGGCATGCTTCGCTTTCCCACCAGCCAAGTTAACTTTTAAGTCGAACGTTTGGTATGAGACGGGGGAGGTCTTGGGTTTGGGAGTTCCGGCGTCTGCGCAGGGAGACTTCTCAAACCTGGTGGACTCTTCCCGTCGCCTGTCCATGAGAAACACTAGAGGGTGGTGGTCAATGTTGGAGTTTGACCATCCCTAGAAAGGATTGTTGAGAGCGTTTGAAGTATTTAATATACTTGACTGGTCACTGATCATTCCATGTCAGAGATCGGAGTTGCCTTTTGCACCCATGTCTTCGGCTCTTTGTCCGCAGGATTTAGTTAACAAAGTGGCTGCAAATTTGACTCGGAAGGCTACTCAGGATTTGGTTACCAAACCAACCAGTAAGGTTTTGCTTACGTCCTTCTCTTCTCGTAGAACTAAGGAAGGGACATCATATTCTCATTCTGCTTAGCCCTGTCGAGGTAAACCTACAGGGAGAAGTACTTTCAAACCAGAGGCAAGAAGCAAAGGAAAGAGGAGTCGAGACCAGTCTGACTGCTCGCCCCTTCAAGCAGCGGTGAGTGCCAGGCTAAACAGTTTTGGCAGGCCTGGGAAAAGAAGGGAGCGGACCCTTGGTCCGTACGTCTTCTATTTTATCAGAGCACAGCTTCAATCGGATGACGTTTGACGTTTTTCGTGTCTACTAGACTAGGAAGTTAATCGTCATGCAGGAACGCGAACAGACCTTCTCTCACAGCACATGTGTTGCGATTGTTAAATGAGAAGCAATCGAGTGTGTTTTTTCTTCCACGAGAGGAGCGGAAGTCAGAAGAATCACATATAATCCTAGCTCCTCCTCTGGAACCTGAAGCACAGTCAGGGAAGAAAGAGTTTGTCCTCTTAGAATGACTCAAATCCTAGACTTGGTCGTCAACAATCAATACATCCGAGACATTTCAGGAGTCGTATGTTTTCTAGTAACTTATCCCTCTGTTACTGATGTTCGCCGGAAGTTTTTTCTGTTGGAAAAAGGCGATGTGCCAGCGCTGATATCGAGTAAGACACAATTCTTCGAGAGAAGAGGTGCTCAGTCTGCTTCTGTTTACACTTCTTCTTCGCCCCCAGTTTAAGAAAATGTTTAGTACTTTCTTCTGGGGTCGAGCGACTACTGTTAACGGTTTCTCATAGCATGGGATACGTTCAAGTCACGCACAAGGCGCGCTGGAAATGTCATAGGGACTCTCCCAGGTCGCTCACGGGGCTGCGGTTGATGATCTCCTCTAGCCTTCGCTCACGTTTGAGTTGGCGCACAAGCTGGCCCGCGAGTGTAGGGTTGGTCTGAGCTAAAAGAGGTCAATTTTATCTCTTTTTAGCGTTTACGATTCTTGGGGGGGAAATGTTTTCTCCTGAAAGAGTAAGGACTACCATAGATCAAAGGGATGGTTTTCCGTTAGTATCAGACAGCATAGTTCTTCGATGCTCAGCAACGTCTCCTCGCAAAGATAGGCTCTTTTTGCGGGAGGCGGTAGAGCATACACTTGTAGCGACACAGACATGCACGCGGTCACAGACGCTGACAGTCAAAGTTGATCCTTTCAACTAGCTGTTCCATCCTCGCGATCTGCGGGATACGCGTCTCCACTCATGTGGACGCTTGCTACATGCGAGCATCTCTCGACAAACATGTCAACCAGAAATCCTAAGCAACCTAGGCGCATGTGCCAGCCTGGACATATACTGGATAAGGTCAGTCAGGTTTTTCCGCATCAGGATAGACTAACAGTTGTTCCTTTGTGCCCTTGACCGGACTCGATGCTGTTGCCTACTTGCAGCACGCTGTAGATTTACAGCAGGCGAGACATACACAGAGCGGTGTATCCACTCGACAAGGTGAACGCATATAGCATGCTAGCACCTTACGGGGATGCAAGCACATGCGACATTATAGTCGCATATTAGACGTATACAGTCTAGTCTTTGGCTCACAGCAGTATGGACAGACTGTTGTTTTTTCTTCGCATCGCTCTCGCCTTACAGCTAACGCTTTCTCGTGTCAAACTTTGACTTTTAGTGTGTTGAACATTTGTTGCTACACACGATCATGTCTTAACTTCACAGCATGAGGTTCATGTTGTTGATGCTTCTTTTCAGCAGGCCTGGCTTCAGTATCGGTTTCTTGCGACTGATATGGATGCGTGTTGGGAGGAGGTCTAGATCTTGTCTCTCTCTCTCTCTCTCATGACTTGCTGAGCATATACAGCAGGCTGGAATCTTACTGGACCCATTTTGGGATCATGCTGGGTGTTTGCTGAAAGCATGTCATCAGTCCGTGTTTTCCTGTGTCAGGATCACGAACGCTTTATTTTAAACCATCTAGCTGCCTCCAGTATTTTGGAAAACCCCTATGATCAAGAGGTTGTTCGAAGAGACAGCTGAGACTATCGCATGTATAAGGGACCTCTGCCTCAAGGTTTTACAACCCAAATAGGGTGTTTTATGGAGTAGTGTAGAGCTAAAGGGCTCTTCATTTAGTTACTCTAAGACAAGCGGCCTGTTTCTTCTTAGACCTTGGAAGGAAAACACATTTTTTCCTCCTCGACCATCAAGTATTGTCTCAGGCCGAATCTCTACCTGATTTGATGGAGATTGGAAAACAAGATCTTCCAAAGAGGAAAAGGTCCCCATCATCCTCACCTTCATCTAAATCAGGCAAGTGCCCTACTGCTGATGATCCTAAGGTTGACTTGTATAAAGATACTAGAAAGAAAGAAAAGAAGAGTGGTGGCCTAGTAAAGCCTTCCATCTCCAAGCCTTACATGGCTTCATCTGAAAAGTCCCAAAAGACAAATGAGACAAAGAAAAATAATAACAAAAGATAATGTCTATCATCCAGTGGAATTGCAGAGGTCTAAGTACTAGCATTGAGCAAATAAAAACTTTAACCAGGGACTCAGACACGAAGGTAATTTGTCTACAGGAAACCAAGATCAGTGACAAACCATTTAATCCTGGACTTGATTATCATTTTTGTAGATCCCCTCCTTTGCAAGCTGCAAGAGCTCAAGGTGGTACAGGTTTTATTATTCACAAATCTAGAATTTGAAACAATCCTACTCAATACACCACTACAGGCATGTGCAGTTAGAACTAATATCGGAAAAAAAATTACTTTATGCTCGCTATATATTGCACCATCTTTAGAACTTTTCCTCTTAGATCATGCTGGTAATCCAAGAAGGCTTAGATTTTCTGACCTCCAAGACCTGATCAATCAGCTTCCTGCCCCTTTTATTTTAATGGGTGATTTTAATGCAAAGCATACTTTATGGGGTGGAAATATGTGCGATAGATGGGGTAATCTTGTTGAAGAATTAATCGACAACAATGATGTAATACTAATGAATGATGGTTCTCCAACTAGGTATGATGTATTCCACAACGCTACATCAGCCATTGATTTGTCAATCTGTTCCTCATCCATTCGATTGGACTACCTTTGGTCAGTAAATGAACACCTACATGGCAGTGACCATTGGCCAATAATGTTAAATTATGTCCATAATCTTCCTTCTCAGTGTCCACCAAAATGGAAGATAGACGAGGCAGACTGGGCAGCTTATGAAAACTGTTCACACACCAAGAAAGAGTGTGATGAATTTACATCTCCAGTGCATGCCTATCAACATCTTGAAAATATTATCGATGATAATGCTAGCAAGTTTATACCTAAAACATGCGGTTTACCTCATCGCTCTGTAGTTCCTTGGTGGAGTAAAGAATGTGCCAACGCAAGAAAAGTGACCCGAACTTGCTTCAGAAGATACTTGAGAACAAACTATGTAGCAGATAGAATAGCGTACCTCAGAGCCTGTGTCAAACAAAAAAGAACTTTTAAAAAAGCAAAGAGAGCATCTTGGAAGAAATATATATCTAATATTAATACCAAAACTCCTTCAAAGGAAATATGGGACAAGATTAGAAAACTTATAGGCAAATTCGTCCCTAAGCCTCTACCAATATTAAGGGAAAATAATAAATATATATCTGACCCCAAAGATGTAGCAGAGGTTCTTGCTAAGCACTTTGCCCATGTATCAAGTGCTGACAACTATTCCCCAGCATTTCAACAAATTAGAGCATCAACATCTGTTGTTCCTCCTGCTTCTTCAAATACTGAAGCTTTTAACCTGCCATTTAGTATGGAGGAGATGCAAAATGCTATCTCTAGCTCTTCTTTGACTGCCCCAGGTGAGAATGGCATCCGGTATGAAATGATATCGCATCTTCCAGTGGATACCAAGGAATTTTTATTAGAAACCTTTAATGGTCTATGGGCTTCCCATACATCTCCTGATTCCTGGCATACTTCAATTGTAATTCCAGGCCACAAGTCTGGTGAAGACCCAGAACTGCCATCTAGTTATAGGCCCATATCCTTGACCAGTTGCATATGCAAACTATTTGAGAGAATGATCAACAACAGACTTGTGTGGTATCTAGAATCAAGAAATCTTTTATATAACAGAGTTTGGTTTTAGGAAGAACCGAAGTACTCTAGACCCTTTGCTGATGTTATCAAGGGAAATTTCAAATGCCTTTTCTAACCAAAACCAGGTGGTGGGTGTCTTTTTTTTACCTCGAAAAGGCATATGACACCACCTGGAGGGGTGGTATTTTAAGCAATTGGCCTCGTGGGGTATAGGAGGACATACACCGTATGTTCTCTTTTATTGAAGAATTTTTATCAAACCGCTCAATTAAAGTGAGAATAGGGTCAGAACTATCTTCATCCTACATGCAAGAAGAAGGTGTCCCCCAAGGCAGCGTATTGAGAGTGACCTTGTTTGCTGTTGCTATTAATAGTCTCATTAGTCACATACCTCCTGGCATACAAGGATCACTATTTGTCGATGACTTTGCAATTTGTTGTAGTGGATCATCTGCACTACAAGCATGCCAAAATCTTCAAATTGCAATAAGTGCTGCTTCCGCATGGGCAAATTCTCGTGGATTCATGTTTTCTCCTCAGAAGACCAAAGCCATTCGCTTTACTCGTACTCGTAAAAGGGAAGAGATCCCCACCCTTTTCTTAAATGATTGTATTTTGCCATATGAGGATAATGTCAAGTTTCTTGGAGTCATTTTCGACAAGAAAATGACATTTGGTCCCCATATAAATGACCTATCTATCAGGGTTAAGAAGTCCCTGAACATTCTGTAAGTGGTATCACATTTTGATTGGGGTGCTGATAGAACAACTTTGCTTAGAATTTATACATCTTTGTGTGTGAGCAAGTTAGACTATGCATGCCAAATATATGGGTCAGCTACAAAGACTACTTGGAAAACTTGATATTGTTCACAATGCTGGGCTTTGCATCTGCACAGGTGCTTACAGAACATCTCCCATTGACAGTCTCTATGTTGATTCTGGCATACCTCCCATTTCCATTTGCAGAGAGGAGTTGAGTTTGAGGTTTTTAGCTAGGTCCCTTGCTGTGAGAAACAATCCTAACTGTATATATGTTAGGGCGCCTTTAGATCGGGCTCCTAACAGATCTAGAGTGCCTAAGGCGAAAAAAGACAATCTTGTTTGCATATCTCTGCATGTACAAATATCTCAGTCTGTCTCTGTCCTTTTACATACAGAATTTAATACCTTGTGAATATTTGAATTTACATCTCTCTCTCTCTCTCTCTCTCTCTCTCTCTCTCTCTCTCTCTCTCTCTCTCTCTCTCTCTCTCTCTCTCTCTCCGAGACCTCTGCATATAAAACTCTCCCATCAGATAACACCAAGCGAAATATTCAAATGTAAAATCTCTCTCTCTCTCTCTCTCTCTCTCTCTCTCTCTCTCTCTCTCTCTCTCTCTCTCTCTCTCTCTCTCTCTCTCTCTCTCTCTCTCTCATAAGATAACACCCAACCTTAACAGGCAACCACCCACGCTCCTATCCTCTATCACCATCTCACCACGTACGTCTTAAGTATCTATTAATTCAGGGTTTAAAATTTTAAGGTAAATACCTTAGATTGAGGTAATTTACATGGTTTAAGGTAATTTTCAAGGTAATTTATGGTTTACTTTTTTTTCCAAATTTAAGGATATTGGAAAAGTTTTAAGGTAATCTAAAGTAAAAAGTGGCATCATTTAAGGTAATGGCTCTGACGCACGTCTTATTTTCCCTGTATTCATTAATAAGGGATTTAAAATTTTAAGGTTATTACCTTATTTTGAGGTAATTTACGTTGTTTCAAGGTAATATCTGAGGTAATGCTATTTTTAAGGTATTTACGGTTTCACTATAGTCAATTCTTTTTAGTGAGGCAGATTTGCACCGACTCGTAGGGGTTCCCTTTTAGCTCGGAAAACATTCCTAATAGCTGATTGGTCGGACAAAAATACTTCCGACCAATCACTTGTTAGGAAAGTTTTCCGAGCTAAAAGGGAACCCCTGCGAGTCGGTGCAAATCTGCTTTACTAAAAAGAATTGACTATAATTTTAAACTTTAAGGAAATTGGAGAAATTTTTAAGGTAATCTGAAGTAAAAAGCAGCAGCA
Source organism: Palaemon carinicauda (assembly GCF_036898095.1). Classification (NCBI taxonomy): domain Eukaryota; kingdom Metazoa; phylum Arthropoda; class Malacostraca; order Decapoda; family Palaemonidae; genus Palaemon; species Palaemon carinicauda. Next base: position 11,851,448 of record NC_090756.1, on the reverse strand, counting down.
TTTAAGGTAATGTCACTGACAGCGGATTCGGCGAGTCAAAAGCATCATTTATCAACATACTGGGAAGATCCGAACTTAATTCCTCTTCTTAATACTTGCATAATACATCTAATCTTAGGTTGAAAGATTGCATCTTGCAAATTGATTGATTGATTGATTGACAGTGAAGTATTATTTTCGTGATAGATTGACTAAGTAATTGATTGTTAATAGATATTCTTATGTTAGTTTGATTCGTTTTCTTTATCACAAGACTAGTGTACGCGACCCGTCATAAATGATGGTTGATTATTTAGATAGATAGGCACACACACACATACACAGAAACTCAACTCTTCCCACCTCCCCATTCTTTCCTAACTACCACACGGCAGTTTGGGAAATTTTTGAGCGATTATTATTATTATTATTATTTATTATTATTATTATTATTATTTTTATTTCTTATTATTTTATTAGTAATATTTATTATTATTATTATTATTATCATTATTTTTGTCAGTATTATTATTATCATTATTTTTGTCATTATTATTATTATTATTATTATTATTATTATTGTATTTTTGTATTGTATTATTACATAAATCAGGTATGAGAAAGTGCCGGCCAATCACAATTCTTATAGGCGGAGCATGTTAAAGATTTTGGGCTGCGCCTAGTTCACTCAAGGACCCCAATTAAACTTCCATCGACGACCAAAAGAATTGCAACGTCATAGTTAGTGAAGTAAGCAACAGTTCATTACAAATATTTGCTTTAAATTACATCTAATAAATTTCGCTCGTAATTAATTTAGCGAATTAATGATAACTTATATTTCATAGGGAATTATCGTTGATAATATGTCTTTTGAAACGTTGATAACTTTGATTAACGTTGTAATTAACGGAATGAGTTTTCTTAAGTAACGAATAAACGAAACTTAATTGATTTTCACTTTATTAAAGAAGCTTATAAATTAATATTATTATTATTATTATTATTATTATTATTATTATTATTATTACTTGCTAAGCTACAACCCTAGTTGGAAAAGCAGGATGCTATAAGCCCACGGGCCCCAACAGGGAAAATAGCCCAGTGAGGAAAGGAAACAAGGAAAAATAAAATATTTTAGGAATAGTAATTACATTAAAATAAATATTTCCTATATAAACAATAAAAAATTCAACAAAACAAGAGGAAGAGAAAGTAGATAGAACAGTGTGCCCGAGTGTATTCTCAAGCAAGAGAACTCTAACCGAAGACAGTGGAAGACCATGGTACAGAGGCTATGGCACTACTCAAGACTAGAGAGCAAAGGTTTGATTTTGGAGTGTCTTTCTCCTAGAAGAGCTGCTTACCATAGCCAAAGAGTCTCTTCTACCCTTACCAAGAGGAAAGTAGCCACTGAACAATTACAGTGCAATAGTTAACCCCTTGGGTGAAGAAGAATTGTTTGGTAATCACAGTGTTGTTATATGTATGAGGACAGAGGAGAATCTGTAAAGAATGGGCCAGACTATTTGGTGTCTGTGTAGGCAGAGGGAAAGAACTGTAACTAGAGACAAGGATCCAATGTAGTACTGTTTGGCCTGTCAAAGGACCCCCTAACTCTCTAGCGGTAGTATCTCAACGGGCGTCTGGAGAGAGAGAGAGAGAGAGAGAGAGAGAGAGGTAATTTTGTCTTTAGTAATGCAATATACATTTTTGTAGTTAGAGGATTACCTCATCGAGGGATTCTCTTAAAGGTTTAAAGGCTGCTCATGAATGGCAGAGGTAAGGATGATGCTCTAGAGACTGACCATATATACATATGATCAGCGCCCAAGCCCCCTCTCCACCCAAGCTACGACCAAGGAGGGCCAGGCAATGGCTGTTGATGACTCAGCAGATAGACCTACAGGCTCCCTCAAACTCCCCATCCTTAGCTCACAATGATGGTGAGGTTGAAGCGACCAAAGGAACTGACAAGTTTGAGTCCTAAACCTCAGTCTAGCGTTCACCCCTTAGCTGCGACCCACAATATTCTACAGTTAGCCAGGGACGCAATACGCTGCGTCGGTTAACTTAGGAAGTGTTATTTTCATTAAAAGGTGTTGTGGCCTATTGGAAACGTCCCTGCCTGGCAATCGCCAGACTGGGGTTCGAGACCCGCTCATACTCGTTAGTTTCTTGTTGTGTCTGCAACCTCACCATTCTTGTAAGTTAAGGATGGAGGTTTAGGAGTCTATAGATCTTCTTGCTGAGTCATCATCAACCATTGCCTAGCCCTCCCTGTTCCTAGCTTGGGTGGAAAGGGGGCTTGGGCGATGATCATATGAATATATGATGAGTCTACAGGGCATTGTCCTGCTTACTAGGGCTATGTCACTGTCCCTTGCCTCTGCCATTCATGAGCGGCCTTTAAACGAAACCTTTAGTCGTTCCTTTCTTGCCATAAAACGAGAGAGAGAGAGAGAGAGAGAGAATATTTAATTGGAATATCATTCATTTCGACAAACTCTGTTCTTACTAACATTCTCTACCTCATTATCGCCCAGACGTTACTTATCGCTGCGATAATTTTTGTTAGTTTAATTTTTCGCTATAATTTATCAATATTTGCCAAAATAATTTATTATGTTGATAGTGTTATGTAGGTCATTAAGGGACGCCAGTTATACGAGTAGAGAAATCGAATGAATGTTAATTATTTTGCTGTGAAAATTGATCTGCGTCTTATTTATATTCTACCTTTGTTTACATTGATGACGTCATCTGACGAAGTTTCAGAGGTCATACGTTAAATGGCCTAGAGAGAGCCATTGGAGATGGGGGCCGACAGTAGTAGTTGGGAGTTGCATAGAAACCGACTGGGCAGTGCACTCTTTGTCGAGTTGACTTACCTGTAGAAGCTTATAGATGTCTGGAGGATCTAGGTGACCTCAGAAGTGCAAAGTCTTAAAACCCTCTGACAAATATCAAGTCTGATTTTAACTAGATTTTTAAGACAGGGCTAAGATGAGTATAAGCTTGAATCCACCGCTTTCATTCATCGTGAATTTAGCAAGAATTCTTGGCTGCTTTCCCTACCGAGTGACATCGGGAGAAATAGTAGATCGTTTCACTGAATCTAAAGGAGGACCCCGGGTTGGAAGAAGGAAGTACATAATTGAGAGGAGTCTATTACTCTCGCTGTGGTCGTTCGCAATGCTCTCTGGGATGATCATCAGCTGCGTGGGCGGTTGGTACAACTCTAAAACCTGGAGCAGAAGGTCCTTGGATGTGGCGGAAAACTTGCATATTACGATGTGTTTCGTCAGTTCTTGCTTGGTGAGGTGTCTCTTGACTCTGAAGGGGCCCCAGCTGGCCCGCTTCCTGCGCCTATTTACGAAGTTTAGGCAAACCGAAGCGAGTCTCTGCCACCGCCCCTTTTGGAAATTCTACTTTCTTTTCGCCGCCAGCTTCGTGAGAATGACCCTCTCTTAGATCTTCGTGTTTTACTTCATGTCGCACGAACCCCTGATCACAAGAATGGGTTACTGTTTCGTCACCATTTCTCACCTGCTGGTGGTACCCGCTTGGACCTCTGGACTGACGTATGCGGTTTCCAAGAGCCTTGCCTTACAACTAGACGCTGTCTTAGGTCGCTACTTGGAAGAGGATTTGAGGAACTTCTCGGAAACGTTTGCAGACCTTGAATGCGTCCCAAGAGCAAACGTTCTACAGAATGAAAGCCTTTTTTATTTTAACAAACGTCAGAATTCATGGGTAGAGCCTAAGATAGGAGATGGAATTCCAAGGGAACATTATTCGAACACAAACGCCTGGAAAACGTCTTAAAATATGGAAAACGTTCCCAAGAACGGTCCAGTTTCCTAATACTCGAAGATGGTTGTATAGAAGAGGAGAATCCATTGCATTTCTTGATACTTTCTGACGAGATCGTGGAACAGCTAATACTGTACCAAGGCCAGTTCATTGTCACCATGAGCTTTAATGAGCTGCTGATGAGCATCATTAACATCAGCAAGACAATCGTGGGCGGTTCCATCTACTCTTTGGTGTCGACTGTTCTTCCTTCCATGTTTAACATCTTGTCCATTTTCTTGTCCCCCGAACCTCTTCTTGTGAGGGTGCGTTTGTTTTGAATTAAAGATGATTCACGTTGCTTTGATCATTTTGTACTAATGATTTGTTGATATCTTATGCAGACTATAAATTTATTTCAATCATAAAAATAATAAAGTAAAAGTCCTCAACTTACGAACATTTGACTCACAAACATTCGACTTCCAGACATTCGGAGTTACAAACACAAATCCAACGGAAATCATAAATATTAAATATTGTATAAAAAGTTAATATACTGTTATGAGATGAAGAAATACTGTAAGAAAATATTATATCATTTAATACAGTAAGTAAAACAACATTTGCAATACCCTGATAATTATTTCATATGAAACGGGACTGTTTGCTGACTTTTGTAGCTGGAGATCTTAGGCATGAGAGTCAGGTTAGGCCTACCCTAGGCCAAAATGTAACAAAATTCGATTTGCAAAAAATTCTTGGGACCTAATAAGTTTGTAAGTTGAGGATATGTATGATTGTTTAGATAATGGGGTTATTGAATGCAAATGTGAAAAAAATATGAAACTTTATAGACAGCAAAATTATCCTTGAGGCATTTTAAAAGCAAACTATTCTGTAACATGACTTACGAAGGACTTTTGTAGAGACACATTTTTTGCTCATGCAGACAGAAAGTTTAGTATTAATTTTAGTGATTTATCAACGACTTCAGTGAAGTCCAACTATGTGGTGATGATGGAAACTCAGTATTAATGTGACTTGGTAACTTGTTAATGACGTTTGTAAAGACATAAGATCTTTCTGGAAATAAATGTACTTTGGTTACAGACACTGACCTGTTGATAAGTGTTTTTGAGGGGATGAAACTTGACATTCATTAACTTGAAATACCTTAATCTTATATCCACGTCCTTTAGTAACTTCTCTATTTTTTCTTCTGTTAATAGACGAAACTTTTTATTAATATTTTTGACTAGTCAATAATTTTTGTAGTTCAGGATCTTTTCTGTGAGTATAACACTCCACATTCACATTAATGACTTGGTAATGATTCTAAATAATCTTTCTATGAAGACAAAATACTTTACTGAGCTATTAATCTTCTGTAGCCTACAGCTCCCCCCAAAATAGAAATCATTTGTAAATGTATACCTCTAGAGCAGCAACTAGGTGCAACCAAAAATCTTTAACATGCTCCGCCCACAAGCATCGTGATCGGCCGCCATTCAAATGGCCGTTGCTCCGCCGTGTCTCACTTCACTCGTGATTAAACATTATCTCAGTGCTCCTCTGTTCTGGCAAACGATACATGGATGTGCTGCTCACGCCAGCCGTGTTGGTCACTATTAAAATAGCATAATCACTTATAATCTGTTTTATTACTATTATAGTTATTATTATTATCATTATGATATTTACATGAATCAGGTATGAAAAGGGAACGCCCAATCATGATGCATGTAGGTGGAACATGTTAAAGATTTTGGACTGCACCCAACCACTTAAATACGACTTGGCTTTCGTGCTACTGACTTCTTCTTTTTCTTCTTCTTTGACTAAAGCTTTTCCCACTATGCAGGGTCACTATTT